>NC_133373.1:44457914-44496552 GCF_049309525.1 Garra rufa
ATATATATATATATATATATATATATATATATATATATATATATATATATATATATTATTATTATTTTTTTTTAACCGTTTAACTGATAGTAATAATCGGTTAAAATTCTTACTGACGGTTAACGGTTAAACGGTCAATATGAGCCATCCCTACTATTTTACTTTTTTGTACACAATTTTTCTCTAAACATTTATTGCATACATTTGTTTTTTACTCATAGTACAGTCCTGTTATTTAAGTCAGATGGTTATTAATTTTAAGCATTATTAATTGGTATCATTTGAGTATACTTAATTTTATTAATTTATTACATTTTTTGTTCACTTATTGGAATTTACTTTTTTATTTAGTCATATTTTATTGCTATTTTACCTTTTTTGTACACAGTTTTTCCTCTAAACATTTATTGCATACATTTGTTTCTACTTATTATTTAAGTTATTAATTTTAAGCATTATTAATTGGTATCATTTGAGTATACTTAATTGTATTAATTTATTACATTTTTTGTTCACTTATTGGAATTTACTTTTTTATTTAGTCATATTTTATTGCTATTTTACCTTTTTTGTACACAGTTTTTCCTCTAAACATTTATTGCATACATTTGTTTCTACTTACAGTCCCGTTATTTAAGTCAGATGGTTATTAATTTTAAGCGTTTTTAAATGTTATAATGTGAGTCTACTTAATTTTATTTATTTTTTGTTTGTTTGTTTGTTTATTTAATTTATTTTTTAAAATAGTTTGTTCACTTATTGGAATTACATTTTTTATTTAATCATATTTTATTGCTATTTTACTTTTTTGTACACTGTATTTCTCTAAACATAGTACAGTCCTGTTATTTAAGTCAGATGGTTATATATTTTAAGCAATTTTAAATGTTATTATTTGAGTCTACCTAATTTTATTTTATTTTTTAAATTTTTTGTTCACTTATTGGAGTGTACTTTTTTAATTTAATCGTATTTTATTGATATTTTACTTTTTATACACTGTTTTTCTCTAAACATTTTATTGACCTCCTAGCACTCCCTTGCGACCTTTTATTTATTTGTAACTCAAATTACACATAAGTAAAAAAAAAAAAAAAAAAAAAAAAAAAAAAATATATATATATATATATATATATAGAGTAACAAATAATAAAACAATTAGATCATTCTAACTTTTTTTTAATTTGTAGCTCAAATTACATAATAAGTGAAGTATGTAAGTACGTAAGATAAGTACGTAGATAAGTAAAATTAATTAATTAAAAAATTATATTTTTATTATAAAATTTTGTTATAAAATACAGGAGGTATACAAAGTTAAATTATTAAAATAGATCCTTTCGATAATTTTTAATACCTTATATTTATTTATATATTTTTATATATTTATATAAAATATATTTATATTTAATGTGTATATATATATATATATATATATATATATATATATATATATATATATATATGTATTTATTTATTTTTATAGATTGTTAAGTAAAAGGATTCAATTGCATAGAAAATATACATGTTCACATTGCTTTTCAAAAGTGACAAATCATGTTAGACAAGTCATTATGAAAGTACAGCTGGACGTCTTTATATATGAAATCCACAAAGTACCAATTTACCATGTTTAATTCGTAATTTAATTTGTACATATAAAAGGAGAAATTTCTTCAAAGTATTACAAAAACTGAAAACTTAATTAGGCATTAAAAAATAATTTTGATAAAAGTATTTTTTTGTTCTTTTTTTTGTTCTTGGACCACCTGGTCTTGGTCTGGTGGGCCTCGATGGGTTTGGTATTGGTCTAGGTCATGGTCTAATTCATTATAGGTTCAATCCTCTTGGGGTTTAAACCTAAAACTATCAGTTACCAGATCAGGTCATTAACCACTAGGCCACCTGTTAGGATCACATATGGGCCGCATCAGTCTGTCGTTCACTTGGAGAGTTTATCTCCGCGCAGCTCCGTGACATCCTGACAGACCGGGTCAACCTGCGCCATAAAACAATAATTATTTACGCCTTCTCTAAATAAAACACACAATCTCCATTGCCTATTATAGAAGAGCTGCTCAATGACTGCAGTAAACAGCTCTGGGAGAAACACTCTCTGTGTCTTTGAGTTTATTGGAGACAGAGCGTAAATTTCAGCTCGTGTGTCTGGATTAGCTTGACTCGCGCTCACATTCTCGGCTGGCAGAAAAACGAGTGTTATTGTAGAGCGCAGGCTCATCGCATGTCAAGATGTTGTGTAGGTCGTAAACCGTCTGTGATGCTCGCGAACAGAAAAACAAATTCAGACGGTGATATTAGACTATTTGCATCATTGCTGTTTAAATATTGAGAAGATTTGAAGCTGTTTGGAAAGGGATGCATGACAGATTATTGCTCATAATTAAGATTACTGATGTGAACAAATGCCTGACACAAGTATAAACCTTGTAAAATGTTTTCAGTGTTTTTATAGCCTTTTAGTGGCCTATATATAAAATATAATTTATATTATAATAAAAATAATAATGGTTATTCACATATTATTAATCATTTATGCCTTTATATATTTATAAAATAAATATAAATAATATATTATAAATAAATAAATATATATATAACATTTTATTATTTTAAATAGCCTTTTGATGGCTTTTTAATTCATACAATTATAAGAATAATAAAAATTATTAATATTTATATAATATTTATATAGTTCTATATATAATAGATATTATTTTTTATATATAATTTAAATGTACTTATTTTATTTGTATAAAATATATACATTTTATATATACTATAATTATTTACTATAAACTTTTTAAAATTAATTTTAACTAGCCTTTTGGAGTTTTAATTCACACATTTATAAAAATTATTTATATAAAATATAATTTAGATATAATTTTAACATTAATAATAATATATACTATAATTTTTACAATTAATTTTAAATTCATACATGTATAATAATTATGTATATTTATATAATATGTATTTATATAATTCTATATATAATAGATATTATTTGTATATGTAATTTTATGTATACACATACATGTAACAAATCGTTTTACGAACAATGTGTTATTGTTATTACAATTATATTACTGTTTTTATAATTTATTATTATTTATACCTTTATATATATTTATAAAACATACAAATAAAATGTAAATATATAAGTACACTATAAAATATATATATTTACTAAATGTACTTAATTTCAAATTTACTTATTTTATTTGTATACAATAAATTATATATATATATATATATATATATATATATATATATAATTTTAACATTAATAATAATATATATACTATAATTTTTAAAATTAATTTTAAATAGCCTTTTGGTGGCTTTTGAATTTATACATTTATAATAATTATTTATATAAAATATTATTTATATATAATTTTAATATGAATAATAATATTTATATTTATTTAATATGTATATTTATATAATTATATATATAATAGATATTTTTATGGCATTGTATGTATACACATTCATATATGTAACAAAACGTATTGCAATGTATTATTATTATTATTAATTTTACTACTACTATTTTATAATTTGTTATTATTTATACCTTTATATATATTTATAAAATAAAATATAAATAAAATATAAATATATACACTATAAAATATATATACTATATTAAATGTACTTAATTTTAAAAACCCTTTTGGTGGCTTTTCAATGTAATAAAAATGTACAATTTATACATTTCTAAAAAACAACAAAAAATATAATTTAAATAATAATTATAATTCTACTGTTATTTAAAATTATTCATATAATTATATTATAAATATTATTTTAAATATAATTTTATGTATGTGTTTGCACATAAAATTAAAATGCTATACACAAAAATGAAATGTTACATAAATTATATAATTCACATATTATATGTTTTTTGAAGTATATACAGTACATATGTTTTTGTTTAATGTATGAGTGTGTGATGCCCTCTGGTGGCAAATGCATTTATTACAGATGAGCAAAACACACACAATCCACTATAGCTATTCATTTTGTATTGACTCTGGCCTTGTATTTTTATTTACATTTGTATTTTGTCAGTAGCCTATCTGATAATATGATCATTTGACTCAAGGCACGCCGGACTGACAGAAGGTAAAATAATCAGTGTTGATGTTAATACTCCTAATGCAAACTAGAAGTCCTGATATATGATCTGACGTTGCCCTCTTGTAACTGGCTGCAGTGCGTAAACCCCTGTTAAATCTCTCAGTGTGAGCTGTGATAAAAAAATAAGAAAAACTTCTTAAAACATCAGGTAGGGCCTTACTGCTTTCTGGAGGCTGTGAACATTTATTTCATTATTTAGTGCCTCTTAGAATAACACACTGATAGATTTAGCAGGCCCTCATCTCAAATGAATAATTTTGTCCAATTTACTGCTGCATATCAAATCGGAGCAATGAGTTTTACGTGAATGTTTTTTTTTTTTGTTCCTTCACTAAAAATGATGATTCAGTTTTCTACTTTTTCCACGGCAGCTGGATTTTGATTCATTGCTGGCTGCACAGGGAGTCTCTGCACTAACCAAAAAAATTACCTTTTACATTAACATTTCAGATTTGACAAATCAGATCCGGGAGGAACTCAGACGTTAAAGCAGAATTATCTGCAGTGATCATCTTTGCAGCTGTATTTTGAGTTTAGAATTAAGTCAATAGAATTAGAGTTTGTCATGAGTGTTCATCATATATTTTTAAGTGTGCATATATGCTAATTTCCCTTAAATAAGATACACATACTTTTATTTATAATGCATATTTTTTTATATAAAGTCGAATTGAATTAGGTCGAATTTATTTTATATATGTAAATTATTTATATAAAATATAATACATAATATTATGATTATATCATTGTATATTTTATGTATATGTAATATACATATATATGTAATTTATTTTTTATATATATATATATAATATAAATATATATGTAAAATATTTATATAAAATGTAATATATAATAATTAGAATTATTATTATTTTTGTTATTGTTATTCATTTATAGAACTTTAAGTATGTACTATAAATTAATAAAGTATACAAATATAATTTATATTATAATAATTTTGTTATTTCTATTAGTTTATGTAATATGGATTTTTTTCAATCTATCATATAAATATAAATTAAAGTATTTATATAAAATGTAATATATATAATTATGGTAATGTTAATAATTCATGTTATTTTTGTTATTCATTTTTAGAACTTTTTAGGTATAAATATTTATGTACTATAAATTCAAAAAGTATACAAATATAATTTATTATTATTTCTATTAGTTTGTAATGTGTTTTTTTTAAATATATTATCTAAATATAAATTATATATATGTAAAGTATTTATATAAAATATAATATATATAATATATATATATATATATATATATATATATATATATATATATGTATGATAATGATTATTATTTTTATTTATTTATATAACTTTTTAAGTATATATGTACTATAAATTAAAAAAGTATACAAAAAATTAAATTATAATAATATTTTTATTATTTTTTCTATTAGTTTATGTAATATGTACTTTTTAATATATTTTGCAAATATAAATTAAGTATGTAAAGTATTTATATAAAATTATATATATGTAATTATACTAATAATAATATTACTTTTGTTATTGTTATTGAGGTATAAAACTTTTTAGGTATAAATGTGTACTATAAATTCAAAAAGTATACAAAAATAATTTACATTATAATAATCATTTTATTATTATTTCTATTGGCTTATGTAATGTTTTTTAATATATAAATATGAATATAAATCAAATATATGTAAAGTACGTAATATAATAATGATAATAATAATTATTTTGTTACTTTTTAAGCATAAATATTTATGTACTATAAATTCAAAAAGTATTTAAAAAATTATTATTTCGATTAGTTTGTACATTTTATATAATTTATATATATATATATATATATATATATAGTCTAGTATAGTATATACTTGTATTATACACAAATTGTAATTATAATGTAATATTTGACTATCAAGTATAATCATTTATATATTTTTAAAATAAAATAAACAATTTTTATTATGATTAATGTTAATATTATTATATAATTTATTCATAAATGTAATTGTGTATTTTTGAATATAATTATTTATATATGTACACATACAAATTATATATAAAATATTAATGAAAATTATAGATGTTTGTAAAGTATTTATATAAAATCTTATATATAATTACTTCATTATTAACATTATTATTAATTCCTAGAACATTACACACATATTAAAACTATAAAAATAAAAACAGAAAAATAAACATTTTTTATTCTCATGTACAGTCTTTGAGAACTAATTTGTTGACATTTCCCACTTTATTGCTTCTAATGAATGTGCTGAATGTGTTACGAGTGTAAAGACACAGTGATTGACTGTGATTGCTATACTATGACAAGAAATTACAGACTTAGCGCTGCAATTAAGCGAACAGTTATTTCTGTGTTCCCTGTAGTTTCTTTTCCAGCACAAAACGCCTTTGAGCAGCTGGCAGGAGTTTAACTGACCGTGGTTTTTCTTTTAAAGCTACAGTGAATTATGGCGTTCATGTGACTGAAATTGCTACCTTGAGGATGTTTCCCGCTCTGACTTATGCGAGCGCGATTACGTTTAAGTCCAGCCAGTCGCCTTGTGTGGCATGGCTAGCATATGGTGTTAATGGGCCTTATTTACTTATGAAAGTAACTGCAGGGTGCCAGGCTATATGTTTCTCCATTAAATTGTCACGAGCTATTAATCACAAACACAGGGTGGATGTTTGAGGGGAAAGCCTTAGGTCTTCTTAGCTTCTAGCTACCTGAATAATAACATATCTGGTTTAATGGCTCAGACGTTTGAAGGAAACGTCGACCCCTTGAGTATTTCTTACCACCGTAATATTCAATGCATCGGCCAAGAGCTTGCATTTGGTGTTTGCGCTGTCCCTGTTAATGGTTTGTTGTCCGTTTGAAAGAGTATCTTGTGAGCTGGATGCGGTTTCGGTGTTAATTGCTCACTCTGAATGTGATGATGCAATTGAGTTTGCTGTGTTAATGAATGAAGTAATCAAAGAGAGGTGTAGCGTGTGCGTTGTGGGGGAATTTCCCTATAGCGGCGTGACTGTGGTGGATCATGGGCGTCTGGCGGAGGCTGCTGAAATCAGACACCCTCGCCTCTGCTCACCCGCGTGTTTTATTACAGCTCATTAAGACTGTGAATAACTCACTACCACAGTTCCATTAGGAAAGAGTGGATGGACACCCTTGAGAAGTACACACACACACACACACACACACACACACACACACACACACACACACACACACACACACACACACACACACACACACACACACACACATAAAATCAAAAGAAAAAAGTAAACAAAACAAACACATGGACATGTTTTTTTTATCATTTTTTAAAATTATTTTTATTATTTATTTATTTTTGTGTTAATGCAATCAGTGAATATCTGAATAAATATCTTGAAACTATATTTATGTATTCTTAAAGGAATGAATTCTTGCAAATGATTCTCTATTCTATCTTTATTATTATTATTATTCACATTTTTTATTATTTTTAGATATAGCCCCTATATATGTATTTTCCATTACAGTAATCAGAAGTTGGGGAAAAATTGTGCATAACTAATCATTGTAATATATTCTACAATTATACTTTTTTTATTTATGCATTTCTTGCAAATATTTTTTTATTTTCATTTATTTCTTTATATAATAATAATATTATTATTAGTGTTTTTATTTTATTTTTATTTTTGCATTACAGCAATTGGATTTTGGAAACAGTATGCTTAATTGTAAATAAATATATATTTTTTTATTATTTATATTTTTAGTTAATTCTTGCAAATATTTTTTTTACTTAATAATAATAATAATAATAATAATAATATTAATCTTTGTATTTTTTGTCCATTACAGTAATTGTAGGGAAAATTGTCACTAAATATTATTATAAAATATTCAATAAAATAATCAATTATACTTTTTTATTCATGCATTTTATTCATGCAGTATTCAATTATACTTTTTTACTCATGCATTTTTTATTCAGCAATTGGCTTTTGAAAACAAAGAGTGCTTAATTGTAAATAGTTAATTTAACATTCTAAAATAGTTATTTTTTATTTATGCAGTTAATTCTTGCAAATATATATATATATATATATTTTTACTTTCCTTTATTAAATTCCTTCCTTCTTATTTTTAGATATATATTTTTATTTTCCATTACAGAATTCAGAATTTGGGGAGAAAGTGTGCTTAACTGTCACTAAATATCATTATAAAATATTGTACAATTATACTTTAATATTTATGCATTTTTTTGTGAATTTTTTTTCCCCATTCATTTATTTATAGTTCTTATTAGTGTTTTGATTTTATTTGATTGTATTTGATTTTTGTGCATTACAGCAATTGGCTTTTGGAAACAAAGTATGCTTAACTGTAAAAAAATATTAAATATTCTAAAATTATACTATATAAATGTATGCAATTACTTTTTAATTGTACCTTCCTTTGGTACAATTGAATTTCTTTCTTTATATTATTATCATTATTATAATATTTGTTGTTGTATGTGTTGTAGTGTTTTTTTTAATTCTTAAATGTTTTTTTTTTGTATTACAGGAATTTTTGAGGAGAAAGTGTGCTTGTCAAGAGATATCTTAATAAATATCTAGTAATTATAATTTATACTGTAATTAAGAATCTGTTCTTAATTGTCAATAATTATATCAATATTCTAAAATTATACTTTGTTTTCTTTATGCAATGTTTTTTTTCTGCTTGATTTCTTTATTGTTATTGTTTTCATTTTTTAATTTAGTAATTTCATATGCACCTTTTATGATTCTTCTTTTAATCACTTTTATGTAAGCACTTTGATTTGCCATTGCATATAAAAAGTGCTATATAAATAAACCCTGCCTTCTTTTTTTGAAATATTTGAAATATGGTGTGAATATGTTCTCTTTACCATTTCCGTTGCTGTATTTCAGTCTCTGTGTGTGAGATGATCCACGTGAGTTTTCTGCGGCTGGGAAGGTGAAACATTGACCCAGAATAGTTAAACGGTCTGGTGCTCAGCTCAGCTCAGGTGGGTTCAGGAGCAGAGAGGAAACCATCGCTGTGTGTTTGCAGATTTCTTCACTCTCTAAATCTCTCTCTCTCTCTCTCTCTCTCTCTCTCTCTCTCTCGTTTCAGACCTGAACTGTGATTGCCATTAAGGTAAGAAGTCTTTACTCCCCTCCTCTCCTGGTGGTGTTAACATCATGGAGTCTTTGGCCACCACACACCGTTATTTCCATGCTGGACCTGAAACTTGAGACTTTTGTTTCTGGAAAAGTGACCCTCATCATTTCTGCAAGACTTACGGCTCTTAGCATACATAACGAAAACGAGGATTTTGGGTGCATGCATGAATACACTTATTCTTTATTAAAACAGTGTATTTCTATATAACTTCAGCAGCGTGCAGATCCTCCTTTATGTCAGGACTGTGGCGAAGGTAGCGCTAGCAAAAGCTTAGCTCGCTCACATAATATAATCATATCATCTATAACAGGAACATCAGATCGTTTTTATGACGTAATATGTTGTTATTACGAGAAAAATGTTGTTTTAACAAGATAATTATGTCGTTTTAAACGAGAAAATGATGTTGTTTTATTGAGAAAGGATTTCGTTTTAATGAGAAAAGATCTTGTTATTACGAGAAAGGATGTCGTTTTAACGAGAAAAGATCTCGTTATTACGAGAAAGGATGCCGTTTTTACGAGAAAAGATCTCGTTATTACGAGAAAGGATGTCGTTTTTACGAGAAAAGATCTCGTTATTACGAGAAAGGATGTCGTTTTAAGGAGAAAAGATCTCGTTATTACGAGAAAGGATGTCGTTTTAAGGAGAAAAGATCTCGTTATTACGAGAAAGGATGTCATTTTTACGAGAAAAGATCTCGTTATTACGAGAAAGGATGTCGTTTTTACGAGAAAAGATCTCGTTATTACGAGAAAGGATGCCGTTTTTTACGAGAAAAGATCTCGTTATTACGAGAAAGGATGTCGTTTTTACGAGAAAAGATCTCGTTATTACGAGAAAGGATGCCGTTTTTACGAGAAAAGATCTCGTTATTACGAGAAAAGATGTCGTTTTAAGGAGAAAAGATCTCGTTATTACGAGAAAGGATGTCGTTTTAAGGAGAAAAGATCTCGTTATTACGAGAAAGGATGTCGTTTTTACGAGAAAAGATCTCGTTATTACGAGAAAGGATGCCGTTTTTTACGAGAAAAGATCTCATTATTACGAGAAAGGATGTCGTTTTTACGAGAAAAGATCTCGTTATTACGAGAAAGGATGTCGTTTTTACGAGAAAAGATCTCGTTATTACGAGAAAGGATGCCGTTTTTACGAGAAAAGATCTCGTTATTACGAGAAAGGATGCCGTTTTTACGAGAAAAGATCTCGTTATTACGAGAAAGGATGTCGTTTTAAGGAGAAAAGATCTCGTTATTACGAGAAAGGATGTCGTTTTAAGGAGAAAAGATCTCGTTATTACGAGAAAGGATGCCGTTTTTACGAGAAAAGATCTCGTTATTACGAGAAAGGATGTCGTTTTTACGAGAAAAGATCTCGTTATTACGAGAAAGGATGTCGTTTTAACGAGAAAAGATCTCGTTATTATGAGAAAGGATGTCGTTTTAAGGAGAAAAGATCTCGTTATTACGAGAAAGGATGTTGTTTTTACAAGAAAAGATCTCGTTATTACGAGAAAGGATGCCGTTTTAAGGAGAAAAGATCTCGTTATTACGAGAAAGGATGTCGTTTTTACGAGAAAAGATCTCGTTATTACGAGAAAAGATGTCGTTTTAATGTGAAAAGATCTCGTTATTACGAGAAAAGATGTCGTTTTAACGAGAAAAGATGTCGTTTTTACGAGAAAAGATGTCGTTTTAACGAGAAAGGATCTCGTTATTATGAGAAAAGATGACGTTTTAAGGAGAAAAGATCTCGTTATTACGAGAAAGGATGTCGTTTTAACGAGAAAGGATCTCGTTATTATGAGAAAAGATGACGTTTTAAGGAGAAAAGATGTCGTTTTTACGAGAAAAGATGTCGTTTTAACGAGAAAGGATCTCGTTATTATGAGAAAAGATGACGTTTTAAGGAGAAAAGATCTCGTTATTACGAGAAAAGATGTCGTTTTAACAAGAAAAGATCTCGTTATTATGAGAAAAGATGACGTTTTAAGGAGAAAAGATCTCGTTATTACGAGAAAGGATGTCGTTTTAACGAGAAAAGAAAAGCAACAAATTAGTAATCAATAGGCAAATATTTCTAATTTAACATTATTACATTTGAGCAAATATGTTTAGTTATTTCAATATATATATATATATATATATATATATATACATTTTTACCATTTATAAGTTTTTTTAAATTAAAAAATTTAATAATTATTGCAAAAAATTATCTTTAAAATATCAATCATAGCAAAACAATATTTTTTTTATATCTTAAACTGCATATTTTATGAGAAACAAATGAATAATAAATAGGCGAATATTTCTAATTTAACATATTTATTTTACATGTTTAAGGTATTTATATTTCAGCCATTAAAACATTTAAAATATTAATATTTGCACCTAAGTTATAGGCCTGGTTTCACAGACAGGGCTTATACTAAGCCAGGATTAGGCCATAGTTCAATTAGGACATTTAAGTAATTTTTATAAACATGCTTAGAAAAAAACATTACTGGTGTGCATCTTGAGACAAAACAAAGGCACTGATATATTTTAAGATCAATCAGTGCAATTTTGTTTCAGTTGAAACAGCTCAGACTTAAATTTTAGTCTAGGACTAGTCTTAAGCCTTGTCTGTGAAACCAGGGGATAATCTTCAAAAAATCTTTTAAAGTTTTAATCTTTACACATTATATGAACAACCAAAAAGCAATCAGTAGGCACATGGTTTAAAAAATATATATATTTTTTCCATGTTTATGTTTATATTTCAACGTTTAATTAAAATTTAAATATTTCTGCAGAAAATACATGTTTTACCTTTAACTACATGTTATATAAACAACAAAAAGAAGTCTGTATTCACATATTATTAATTTAACATATTTTTAGCATGTCTAAGATAATATTTTGACATTTTTAATTCAAATTAGAGTATTAATTAATTAAAAAAATGCATTTCCCCCTCTTTTAACTACATGTATGTACATGTAAGTTTCATGGTCTATAAGTGTTTTCCTCATTTGAACTTGGAAGAAAGTTAATATTTCATTTTTTATTTAAATTAAAATATCAATTATAGCAAAAATTGCTTTTTTTAATGTTTAACTACATGTTATATAAGAACCCAGTAGTTAACAATAGGCACATTTTTCTAATTTCACATACTTAAGGTAATATTTCAGCAATTAAAAATTTTTTAAATATTAATATTTGAAAAAATTACTTTTTACCTACAGATTATATGAACAACCACAAAGTAATCAGTAGGCACATGTTTCAATTTTAACACAATTATGCACATTTAATTTAGAGTATTTGTTTTATCATGTTTAAGGTAATATTTTAACATTTTTAATTCAAATTAGAGTATTAATTAATTAAAAAATGATTTTTTTTTTTGCCAATATATTTTTTGCAAGAAATTTTTTGTTTAAACAGATAAGGATTATAAGATTCCCATTGCCATCATTACCTCAATTCACACGTCTATTTAATTGTCTGCAGCAGCTGTAGTGTGTTTGTATGACCACTAAGAGCAGCTTTTCTCACCTTCTGACAGAGATCTCTGCAGCGGCCCACAAGGGAACCGGCTTTTCATTTACAGCCGGTCAAACAAACTGCACATGATTCTGTTTTAAAACCATTACGCTCTCCTGAAAGCTTCCCTCCCACGTGAAGCTGTATATGTGGAGTAGATTGACCTTATCGGTCCCTGCTGTCATATGAAATACTGAGACAAGAAGATTATATAGTAATGTATTATATAAGAATATTTAGTAGTTAATAATAATGTATGGGGCCCCAAAGTCTGAGACCACAAGGAAAATCAGGGATATTAAAATATAATTTAAACCTGTGAATAAAAAGAAGATGATAATAAAATAATAAAACAAGTACATTTTATGATGTAAAATTATTTGCTTCTTTAAAAATTACAGTGAAAACAGAAAATGTTAAATAACATTAAATTGAGTACTAAAATAACAAAAATACACAAACTAAGTAAATCAAATTAATAAATATTGTGGACTTTAAAAAATAAACAGCAAATCAGCATATTAGATTGATTTCTAAAGGATCATGTGACACTGAAGACTGCAGTAATGATGCTGAAAATTCAACTTCGATCACAGAAATAAATTACATTTCAAAACACATTCACATCAAAAGGAATTATTTTAAATTCTAATAATATTTCACAATTTTTAAAGCATTTACAGTATTTTGTATCAAATTAATGGCACCTAACTGACCTTTGTAAAATGAGAATACCATCAAAATGCCATGTTTTTACAGTGAAAACAGAAAATATGAAAAATAAAGTTTAGTACTAAAATGACAAAAATAAACAAAACTAATAATTTAAAATTATTTTTTAAAAAGATAATAAAAATTATAGACGAAAATAACAGAAATGACACATTTTTGACTTTTCATACATTTCTATTCATCTGTGTTTCATGCAGGATTCAGAATTCTTTGAAAATAATGCAATAGAAATATGTGTTGCCTAATTAATACTTTTCTATTAAACTGTGATTCTTTAAAAATAAAAAAAATAAAATTTAACTGTTTTCAACAGTGATAATCAAAAAATCAGCATATTAGAATGATTTCTGAAGGATCATGTGACACTGAAGACTGGAGTAATGATGCTGAAAATTCAACGTTTTATCACAGAAATAAATTACATTTCAAAACATTTTCACATCAAAAGGAATTATTTAAAATTCTAGTAATATTTCACAATTTTTACAGCATTTACAGTATTTTCATCAAATTAATGGCACCTAACTGACCTTTGTAAAATCAAAATACCATCAAAATGCCATGTTTTTACAGTGAAAACAGAAAATATGAAAAATAAAGTTTAGTACTAAAATGACAAAAATAAACAAAACTAATAATTTAAAATTATTTTTTAAAAAGCTAATAAAAATTATAGACGAAAATAACAGAAATGACACATTTTTGACTTTTCATACATTTCTATTCATCTGTGTTTCATGCAGGATTCAGAATTCTGTGAAAATAATGCAATAGAAATATGTGTTGCCTAATTAATACTTTTCTATTAAACTGTGATTCTTGAAAAAAAAAAAAAAAAAATTTAACTGTTTTCAACAGTGATAATCAAAAAATCAGCATATTAGAATGATTTCTGAAGGATCATGTGACACTGAAGACTGGAGTAATGATGCTTAAAATTCAACGTTTTATCACAGAAATAAATTACATTTCAAAACATATTCACATCAAAAGGAATTATTTTAAATTCTAATAATATTTCACAAATTTTACAGCATTTACAGTATTTTCATCAAATTAATGGCACCTAACTGACCTTTGTAAAATCAAAATACCATCAAAATGCCATGTTTTTACAGTGAAAACAGAAAATATGAAAAATAAAATTTAGTACTAAAATGACAAAAATAAACAAAACTAATAATTTAAAATTATTTTTTAAAAAGCTAATAAAAATTATAGACATTTCATAGAAAATAACAGAAAATAACAGAATTATATTAATAATAGAAAATAACAGAAATTACAAATTTTTGACTTTTCATACATTTCTTTTCATCTGTGTTTAATGCAGAATTCAGAATTCTTTGAAAATAATGCAATAGAAATATGTGTTGCCTAATTAATACTTTTCTATTCAACTGTGATTCTTTAAAAATAAAAAATAAAATTTAACTGTTTTCAACAGTGATAATAATCAAAAAATCAGCATATTAGAATGATTTCTGAAGGATCATGTGACACTGAAGACTGGAGTAATGATGCTGAAAATTCAACGTTTTATCACAGAAAAAAATTACACTTTAAAACATTTTCACATCAAAAGGATTTATTTTAAAGTCTAATAATATTTCACAATTTTTTACAGCATTTACAGTATTTTTATAAAATAAATGCAGCCTAGTTGACCTTCCAAAACTCAAAATACCATCAAAACATCATGTTTTTCCCAGTGGAACGGTGCTATCTGAGAAAACACAGTTTGTATTTGTTTGTCCATCAGCAGACATGATAAACCATCAAGATTTAAACAGATGATTGAAACAGCAGGCTGCTGGCAGCTGTACGTTGTTGTCCTAGACTCTCATTACCTCCTAAATCTTGTTATTTTCCAGGCAAGACAAACTACCGGCCTGTTATGCACTCCACCATAGCCTTCCCTCCAAAAGAAAAAAAAACTAACCCAAACAGAAAACAAAGGCCCCGTTTTGGCAGCCTAATGGTTTATAATTGTGTGTTTAATGGTGGGGGGGGGATGCGCGCCGCTACTCGCGATGTGACGAACCCGTATCGAGCTTGTGAGAAAGGAAGCACCAGGAATATCAATACATCCTCTGCGTAGATTTCCAGCAGAGTGTGACGTGCGTGTGGGGAAACGAGCTGCGCGGAGGATACTTTCCTTATTATGGATTTGACATGAACTTGGCCCCCGGCCCTGGGGAATGTGATGAATGCATTATTTGATCTTCCTGTCTTTGTTTACCTCTCTTGGGCGTCAGCGAGCGGCCATTCAGCCGCGACTCACAACACGCCGTCGGTGCACGTCATTAGATTTTTTTAATAAACAGTAATCACTTCCGGCCCTTTTGATGGACTGCAGAAACGGTAAACTGCGGCAATTATTTTTGGCAAAACAAAGGGACTGAATTCCTGGCGTATAAAGCAGAGGAGTTTATGAGTTTATGAGCTCAAGGCAGCGACGCTGGGGAGCGTTTTAGCCGCTGACTGATGCGGACCTTGACATCTTATCTGCGAATGAGCAATTACTGAGTAAAAGCATGTCTGCCTGACAAACTTAAAATACACTGAGCATAAAAGTGTTCAGATAAGTTTAGAAATAGGGTCAAAATAGTGCAGCCTACTTAGACTGCGTTTTTCTGGGACTGATTTCATATGTTTTACATCAGTGTGGGGATATTATCATTAACTAAAACTGAAAACATTTTCTTTATTTGACATACAAATTATTTTCATTTTATTTTAGCTGTCTGCCAATTCAGCATTTTCATTTACAGTTGAACTACAAAAAAAAAGAGCAAATAAATAACGTTAATAAATACTATACAGACAGAAACAAAAGCTAATAAAATAAAACACAAAAATAAAATAACTTTAACTAAAAGTGAAAACAAAATATAAAAATAAAATCTAGTACTAAAATAAACAAAACCAAAATGCATAAATAGAATGTGTAGAAACACATGTATATGTAGAAAAACAAAAGCTAATAAAACTTTGCAAAATATAAAAACAAAATCCACAAAATTAACAAAAATAAAACATTTCCAACCTAAAATATTTTTACATAATTAAAAATAAATAATTATATTTTATTTTAGCTGTCGGCCAAGGCAGCGTTTTCATTTACAGATTGAACTACAAAAAATAAATAGACCAGAGCAAATAAATAACATTAATAAATACTATGTAGACAAAAACAACAACTAATAAAAATCGCAAAACATAAAAATAAAATAACTTTAACTAAAAGAGAAAACAAAATCTAAAAATAAAATCTAGTACTAAAACCAAAAAAACATAAATACTATATAGACATGTAGAAAAACAAAAACTAATAAAACTTACAAAATTACAAAATATAAAAACAAAACATTTCCAACCTAAAAACATTTTCATTACATTTTCTCTTTAAATCGATTTTATTTTAGCTGTCTGCCAAGGCAGCATTTTCATTTTAAGTTGAATTACAAAAATAAATTAATAAACTAAAATAAACTAGAGCAAATGAATAACATTAATAAATACTATATAGACAAAAACAAAAGCTAATAAAAAGGACAAAAACACAACAAAATTATATTAACTTTAACTAAAAGTTAAAACTATAAAAAATAAAATTTAGTACTAAAGTAAACAAAACCAATATAGAGACAAATAATAAAAACAAATTAAACACAACAAATTTACAAAATATAAAAATAAAATTTAGTGCAAAATTAACAAAAGTATAAATTTATAAATACTACATAGACATTTAAAAAATAAAAAATAAAATAAAATTATGCAAATAAAAAATGGCAACAAATTTGCTGAAACAAAAAATATTCAAATAAAATCTACTTCTGAAAATTAGACAAAAACTATATAAAAAATAAAAATTAAGAAATACTATATAAAAACAAAAACGAATAAAAGCTAACAAAAATGAATAAAAATGACAAACACAACAAAATTACTAAAACTTTAACTAAAATAAAGCAAAAACAGAAAATATTCAAATAGAATAGTACTAAAATATCTCAAACTAAAACTCATAGATAAAAATTAAACATACTATATTGACATTAAAAAACGAATAAAAATGACAAAAACACAACAAAAAACGTAATCTATATGAATTATTAAAACTAAATATAAAAATGAAGTCTAGTACTAAAATAAACAAAACTAATACACATTTTTTTAATAGTAGAAAAAACTAAAACTAATAAACAATTACAAAAACAAAGAGAAAAAAAGACTCAAAATGTAGCTAAACTTACGGAATATAAAAATAAAATGTAGTAGAAAATGAACAAAAATACACAAACTAATAAACAAAAATTAATACATTTTACATTAACATTTAAAAAACCAAAAGCAAATAAAAAAACTTTAGACATTAAAAACTTTAAAATTAAAGTTAAAACAGAAAATAAAAAACCTAGTTCTTAAATAACTAAAATAAACAAAAACAATGTAAAATAATAAATATTATATAGACATGAAAATCAAAAACTAGAAAAATTACTCAATGTAGCTAAACAGTGAAAACAGAAAATATAAAAATTAAATCTAGTATAAAATTAACAAATATACACAAAAATAAAAATTCATAAATTTTACATAGACATTTAAAAAAACAAAACTAATAAAAAACTAAATAGACAAAACTTATAAAAATGACAAAACTAAAACAAATACAAATTTATGCATAATATATAGACATTAAAAACTAATAAAATGACAAAAATTCAATTAATACATTTTAGAGACATTTAAAAAAACTAATAAAATACTATATAGACATTAAAAAATTATTTTGAATGAATAATTTTTACATAAAATATATATATTATAGACATTTAAAAAGCTTATTAAAATGACAAAGCAAATTTGCCAAAACTTTGAATTTAAAGTGAAAACAGAAAATAAAAATCTAGTTCTAAAATAACTAAAATAAACAAAAACGCTATAATAATAATAATAAAAAAATACTATATAGACATGAAAATAACACAAGAACACACCTAAATTACTAACATTCTTAAATAAATTTCACATACTTAAATTAATTTAAATTAAAGTGAAAGCTGAAAATTTAAGAATAAAATAATTAAAAATATTACCGAAAACTATAATGGTCTATATATGGTACTAAATCAACACTGCATCAGCAAGGCATGAACAAAGACTTTTTTACGTTAAGGGTGTTATTTATGTATAGAGCTTATTAATATCTATTTCAGGATACTTCTTTCAAAGTAAACTGCTTATATAGACAGCAAAGCAGTTGACTAGGTTTTAGAATGGAACGATATGCTTCACTAATGTCAGTTTTATACATTCAACCCAGTGACAAAAACGCCTCATAAATGTCGTCCTTTTTGTGTTGTTTAGGGTCATTGTGAATCTCAGGAAAGGCCCCTGATCTGCTGTTGTCAGGCCGAGTTGAGTGTTTCCTCGCTGTGATCCAGGGAGCTGTTGAGCTTCACTTGAGCTCAATGCTTCAAAACATAAATGTTAGAGCTGCTTCCTTAATGTGCTGTGCAGTGGAAGTCTCTCGCTCACGGCCTCCGTGACCCGCAGCTCCTGAACCTCAGCTGCCACTGAGAGCTTTAACCCACGTTCTTACAGAGCGGAAACGCTACAGGAACACACGCCATGTTTTTACTGAATGCACTGGGAATATTTCAACTACTGGGCTGATAATGTTACGCAATCCGCCTGAAACACAGCTCACGCCACCTTCAGATATTGCATCATCTGTGTGTCAACAAAAAATGACATTTTGTTTTGGCAATGTGGTATATTTCTGGAAAACAGGATGTGCAACAGGAAAACATTAAATCAACAGAGAGCTTCTGTTGTTCACCTGTGGAGTTGATTAAAACAGCTGTTCCCAATGAATCAGGGTAATTAGGATGCTTTAGAACAGCTGGGACTATTTGGAATGGTATAGAACTTTGGATTTTCCCATAGACTGTGACAGTTTGCAAAGGGTATGAATCATTTTGGACATGCTACTTTTTGTTCAAATGTAAATAAAAGCTGAGAAATATTTTTTTTCCACAATGATACCTCTTGCACATTGTCTTAATATCTTTTGGGAGAAGCCTGTGTCATTTCCGGCCAAAAAAAAACTTGCTGGTTGAATAAAAGTAACTTTAAGTTAGAACTTGCCAGGGGTATGAATACATTCGGGCTTGACTGTATATATATATATATATATATGTATGTATGTATACACACACACACACACACACACACACACACACACACATATATATAAATGGGAAAAAAATACTAAATGGTAGATGTTTTAATAGATTCAGTTTTAATAAATCAATTTAAAAATATTATTTAAATCAAATCAAATACATGCATTCATTTTATTTGACCTGTTTTTTATGTATCAAAATGGATGGAAATCTTACAGTACATGCAATTTACCTATAGAAATCTTACATTTATGCCTAAACATTTTTGGAGAGCAGTATTATTGAATTTTGATTATATTGCACATCATTCCAAAGATTTTTTTTTGTTTTGGCATAGATATTTGAACATGCATTAGGAAAATTAACCAGTCCATTTTGATTTTGACTTTAATGTCAATAAAAACATTTCGAGTCTCTAAGCGGTATCCCAAAGCGAATATCGAGTCGGTTTTGGGCTGTTATGGATGTGTTGCATTGTTGCGTTTGATGGGGTTTTGGATGAAGCGTTTTGGTGATCGGTGGGATCTCATATATTTCGCAAATATCCCGGCGTGACACAAATGCGAAGAGAAATGCGTGATGCGCATCTGGAGAAGCGAACGCAGGTGCGCGCGGCTGCGTGTGAGCTATTAATGGGTAAATTCGGGGTAACAAAATAATAAGATGAAAAATTGAAACGGTTTTGGCTCTTTGCACTCGCGAAACATGTGCTGGATGAAATATGCAGACTTTCCCCTGTCAGCTTTTACTTGATGGAAATGTGCTTGCTTCCTCCCGGTGCGCCTCGTCCCTGCGGACGGCGCTCGGATTTCATTTCCTTGTCATGAAGGGGCCCTCGGCGTGCAGTTTTGGCCGTCGCTCGCGAGCCTTTCTGATGTCCTTATGCGGTTTCCTCCTCCTCCGTATGTGACAGCGCTGTCGACCGCGTGGCCTCTTTACTCGTCTTCATAAATCACTCAAATCCAGAGGCCCACCCTTGGTTTGCAGTGCCAGCGTGGACAAAAGCTCTCTGTAGAAATGAGAAGCGAAACCACAAGCGTCCAGCGCTGCCCCGAAGGCTCACGCCGCTCGGCCTCGCGCTGCCGCTTCGCCTCAAACACCAGCTTTGCGCAAAACCGCTGGAATCGTGTCCACATTTTATTGCATGTTCTTTCAGCCCAGAAGGACAAACTGTCAACGAATGAGCCTCTGGGACATTTGACATGAAACAAGATAATCACACATTCTGGTCAACAGGCCATTCGAGTAAAATGGAAAAACGAGTAGTAATACTGTTGGCGTTCCAGGAGTTTCTTGGAAGCATAGTAAATTTCTTCTATTTCTTGTCTCAAGCTCTTTCTCTCTCTCTTTTTTGCTCCCCAGTGGTCCATTATTTGACAGTGAATTTGGGCCTGGACTTGAGTGGCCTCATTTGCCTCTACAGCCATTTGTCCCCTTGCAGGGATTCTTGGGACGGGACGCTGGGAGATTCCTGGACACGACGTTCAACGAGTCATGTCAGGTACGGATTAAACCCATATGACAGGCTCGATTCATCACTATAGAGGCTGAATGTGAGAAAAGGTGTGGTAAAAAAAAGTAAACACCTCAACTTTAAAAAATCATAAAAGTTATATAAAATTCTGACATCATTTACCCTCATTAAAGAAAAGCAATGTATTAGAAAAAAGTTGTGTTTGTGTGTGTGCGTATATATATATATATATATATATATATATATATATATATATATATATAGGGCTGTCAATCAATTACATTTTTTTAATCGTGATTAATCGCATGGTTGTCATGAGTTAACTTTTGAGTCACACATTTGTCCCTTAAATTAATACTTTTTAAAGTTAATACATAAGTTAATGGAAATGTTTAAATATGTGTGTGTGCATATATATATATTAGTGGTGGGCCGTTATCGGCGTTAACGTGCTGCGTTAACCTGAGACTCATATCGCGCGATAAAAAAAATATCGCCGTTAATCTATTCTCAAAGTTGGGTTGGGAGCTGGGTCTAAACTACGCAAGATATGATGACTTTCACTTTGATATTTTAGCGCGGATGACGTATATCTAGTTGAATTGCAATGTAGGGGGCGAGAACGAGTCTTCAACTTCTGTGAAATTACCACATCAAATGAGACGCGCAGACATGGATGCAGTTATGAAGCCGCTTCAGGGCAGGTGTGTGCGTTGCTAGACCCTTTTTACTGGGGCACGTGCCTCAGTGAAAATCTGCTGTGCCCCAGTAAAATCTCAAGTTTGAGTTATAATTTACTTTGATAATCCCGAAATAAAGACATTATACTATATGCAACAACTGAATTGACGCTTCTAAAAGCAACGCAGTTTTTTGTAAGATGCACGCATCATCACATAATCCATACCCGCGCGCCTGTATATTTTACTGGAACGCGCACGTCGTACAGCCTTTTGCGCAGAAGTACTTGGTTACACAAGTTTGTATAGTTAATTGTGTTTTAAATGCAATTGTCAAGCAGTTTGTAATGCATTTTGGAAACAGGAGATGAGCGCCTGGTCTAATGCGCCACCTGGCTTGAGAAACCCGTTCTCAAAGACTTACTTTTAGTCATTATTTGGGTAGCACACATATTCTGAATGCCTTCAGCAGAATTTAAATTAGCCATTTTAATCTAGATTAATCTAGATTAATTTCAAGATTTAATCTAGATTAATCTAGATTAAAAAAATTAATCTATGCCCACCCCTAATATATATATATATATATATATATATATATATATATAAATAAATTGCTTATGTGTCAGATTCGTGTCATGTGCATCAGATTTTAAAGAGACCGTGCTGCTTTTAAAGTGAAACCTGCTGAAGTCGAACAAAAGAAAAAGAAAAATCATCACTCGAACTGCATGTTTCATGGCCGGTAATTGGCAGGTGTGCCAAAAAGTTTGTTTTAGGCCCTGCATTCAACATAAACAGCAATTGATAATGGATAGTGTATTTCTGGTATCAAGGTTGCACTGACTGTCTGTTTGTGAGAGACTTGTGTGTGTGTGTGTGTGTGTGTGTGTGTGTATTATATAAAATATATATTAAAAATGTATTTATATACAACTAAAAATGCTTATATAAATATATAATTAACAATAATAATATACATAAATTAAAATATTTTTTTTCCTAAATTATATGTAATATATACAAATATACAAAAATTAAGCATATTTTGAAAAATGCTATGTAGTGAACTTACAGTTACAACATCTACCAATAGGGGCTGCCAAAACTAAACCCCATCTAAACACGTTTAGTGACATTAAACATCATTGGTTCTCACTTATCTCATGACTAGTTGTCATTGACCAATCGCTACAGTCCAGAGTAACAATTTTAATGAATAATAAGTTAGAATTTTAGCCAGTTTCTTGTACAAAGCATCATGTGATTTGGAGTAGACTTGAAATATAGCGCACTAGTCATATGGACTGTTTTATGATCATGTTAAAGCTCAAAAGTTTAACTTCCCATTCGCTTTCATTGCACGGAAAGGAACCGGTTTGGTTTTTGACAAACATCATCTTTTGTGTTCAAGAGAAGAAAGTAAGTCATACTGGTACAGAACGACATGAAGGTGAATAAATGATCACAAGCTTTATTTTTGGGCCAAATTTCAATTCCCCAAGTTAAACCCATTTCCATAATTTATGACGCAGACCACAAAGAAGAGATCTCATGTGATGACATGGAAAAATAAAAATAGTTAAGATATTAAACCTCAAAATATATTTTCCCCGTGAGATGCTCTTCATTCACCGTGCAGCTCCATAAAATTACAAAGAAGGGAAAATCCTCTTCATCAGGGCCGATGAATCAGTGCTTTCACTACTGACACGGATATTCAGTTACCGCACATATCATTTGCTGGAATTTAAAAGCAACATGTTGGCTTTCATTTCCATGCTGGTTTGCAAAGGCAAATCAATCTTTCATTTTCAGGATTTAACTGACACGGTCAGAAGGAGATTTTGTTATATTACACCCTTCCTTAAAGGGATAGTGCACCCAAAAAAGTCAATTCTGTCATCATTTACTCACCCTCATGTTGTTCTCAACCCGCATCACTGAAGACGAAATGAAAGACCGTCAAATCTCATTCATAGTCATGCATATTTGATTTATGACATGCTAAGATGCCAGGTTTGATGTCTGTAATGCTGAACGCCATTGGTTGTCATGTATCACGTGACTAAACAAGATGAAGATTTAAGCAAAAAAATATTTAATTTAGCATAATTTAGAGATATTAGAACAAATACTACCATGATGTAAATATTTATTCTATTTTATTTTTATTTATTTTTTGTATTTATTTAAAGAGATAATGGTTTGTTTGGGGGAAAATGCTTCATTGTCTTCACTGTCAAAAATTTAATGTAGCTTGTTTTTTAAAAATATTTTTTGCATCATTTTTAAAATAATGATTAAGCACAAAAATCTTTAATAAATCGATATTTAACTCCTGAGTTTTTTTATTTTTATTAGATTCTCATTACTGTAATACAAAAATTTTTAAATATTAAAAGTATTTTTTTTCCATTTATTTCAGCATAATTTAAAGACAACCAGTACTACCATGATGTATATGTAAATACTTTAAATATTTTATTTTTATTTTGTATTTATTTAATGAAAAAATTGTTTCATGGTTTGTCAGTGATTTAAATTTTGATTTATTCATTGTCCATTATTTTTTGCATAATTTTTATAACATTTAAGCACATTTTCCGCTCATTTTAATACCTTTAGTTATTGGATATTTGACTTCTGAGTTCTTTTCAAATTCTTAAAAGTTTATTAGATTCTCATTACTGTAATACAATAATTCAAAAACATTAAATGGAATTTTAGCAGAATTGAAAGATAATACAACAAGATGTATTTATACATACTTAAATGAATGTTTTTTTTTTGTTTATTTAATGAGAAAATTGATTAATTTTGGGTAAAATTGACCTGCTTTTTAAATATGTTTTTGCAATATTTATAATTTTTTTGTTATTAATTCTTAAATGTTTATTAGGTTCTCATTACTGTAATTTAATAATTAAAAAAATATTTTAAGGTATTTTTTGTATATTTATTTAAAGAGATAATGGTTCATTTTGGGGAAAATGCTTCATTGTCTTCATTGTCAATAAAATCTTCTTAAAGGTTTCTCAAAATATTTTTGTAATTCTCATTTTAGATTCTCATTACTGTAATACAACATTTTAAAAACATTTATTTTTTAAATTTAATTCAGTGTAATATTTATATATATATAAATCCTTTAAATGTTTTGTTTTTAGTTTTAAATCTTGGTTTGTTTCTCATAAATAAATAAATAATTTTGCTTTTATTTTTGTAATTCTTTAAAAGTTTACATTTGCACTACTTTAATGTAATTT
This sequence comes from Garra rufa, assembly GCF_049309525.1. Classification (NCBI taxonomy): domain Eukaryota; kingdom Metazoa; phylum Chordata; class Actinopteri; order Cypriniformes; family Cyprinidae; genus Garra; species Garra rufa. Next base: position 44,483,181 of record NC_133373.1, read on the forward strand.
AAAAACATTAAATTATTTTTTTATTTAATATTTTATTTTTAATTTAATTCAGCATAATTCATAAATATTTCAAGTATTTTTTGTATATTTATTTAAAGAGAAAATGGTTTATTTTGGGGAAAATGCTTCATTGTAATTTAATAAAATTATACAATATGTTAATACAAGTTTCTATTGTTTTTTAATAATAATTAAGCACAAAAATCTTTAATTATTTATATTTATATTTATCTTCTGTATTGTTTAAAATTCTAAATTACAAAAAAATACAACATTTTAAAAACATTTTTTTTTTCATTTAATTCTGTGTAATTTAAAGACAAAAAATACTACCTTTATATATATTTATATATATATATAAATATATATGTAAATGTTTTTTTATGTTTAAAAAGGTGTTTAATGCAATTTTAAAAACATTAAATGATTTTTTTTTTCACATTTAATTCAGCATAATTTCAAGTATAAGTAATAAAATGTTTATTTATAAACATTTAAAATACTTTTTGTATATATTTAAAGCGATAATGATCATGGTTGATTGTGTTCATTGTCAATATCTTACATTTTGGTTTGCTCTTTATAAGTGCTTTATCATGCAACTTTATAAGACTTTAAAGTACTTTCGACTACTTTCATGAAACTTTTTTAACTCTTTTTTTAAAAATCTTTTTAGGAACTCAGTGATACAAAACAAAATGTTACGAGTTTGAAACGACACAAGGGTGAGTAAATGATGACAGAAAGGCCATTTTTGATTCTTTTAACACAGCATGGACTGCAGGAAAACTGCTTTCAGCGTGGCCTCATGCTACAAGCAGATGGAAAACAATAAGTGGGGGGAAAAAAGAAAAAAAGATGAGGATTAATTAGCACGTTTGTCAGTTTGCAGGAAACATAGTATCGGTTTCATGCCCCTCGCATTTGCCCGCCACCTGTTGAACATGATGATTAGGCTGATGTCTGCGGCCGGCTCGTAGAGTGGGTAAATGAGTGCGTGTTGGTGAGGAACAGGAGGGGCTTTTGTCATATTTATATCAACAATGTCGGACAAAACGCTCTAATTATCCCCTTCTGGCCCGGCTCGTCTTACGGCTCCCAGTCCATTTGCCGTCCCGTCCCGCTGTCCTTAAGCACATCCTAATGACAGCTCTCTTTCAGTCCGCAGCCTTTATAATTGCACAGGCTAACTTACAGACATTATGTGGCATTAGTCCAGAGAGCTCATAAAGGGGGGTCACGGGCAGGTCCGCTGGACGACCACAATGCATGTGGCCTCAATAAATCTCCGAAGTGACAACAGCGAGAGGTCATATTGCTATGATCGGAAGGGGGGCGAGAGATGGACTAGATCAGAGCCACTGGAGAGCCGGAGGAATCTGAATTCACATATCTGAATTGGGCAAACGAAAACAAATCTCTACGAGGCTTATTTTAGTGAGGTTTTTTGCATGTTTCCCACTCAAATGATCATTATTGTAGCACAAAAAAATCTTCACTACTGAGCTTTTTGCAGCTTGCAATAGTAATTTTATTAGTTTTTTTGTTTTTTGTTTTACTGAAATGCAATTATTTGGTTTTAAAACATTAAATTAAATTATGCTGAATGAAATAGAAACATTTGAATATACTAGTGCAATTAGGAATAACAATTATGCATAAACTATGACATATTATTTTTTATAAAATTTTTTCCTTTTATTTAAAGAAAAAAATACTTAATTGTTTATTTTGGGGAAAATGCTTGTTTGTCTTAATTATCAATAACTTACTTAATTTTGGTTTGTTCCTCATAAAAAAGCATTTTTTGTTGCATATTTCCACTTTCAGATAAGCATTATTGCATTATAAATAAAATAAAATAAAATAATTATTTTTAGTGCAAAAACAAAACAAAAAAATGGATATTTCACTACTGAGCTTTTTGCAATAGTGATTTTATTAGGTTTTTGTTACTGAAATGCAATCATTTAAAACATTAAATTAAATTATGCTGAATTAAAGATACTAGTGCAATTATGACATATGCATAAGTTATGACATATTATGGCATATTTTTTTGCATTTATTTAAAGAAAAAATGACTTAATTGTTTATTTTGGGTAAAAATGCTTTTTTGTCTTTATTATCAATAACTTACTTAATTTTGGTTTGTTCCTCATAAAAATGCATTTTTTTTTTTGCATATTTCCACTTTCAAGTAAGCATTATTGTAACACCAAAAAATAAAATAAAATGAATAAAATAAGTATTTTTAGTGCAAAAACAAGCAAAAAAATTTAATTGATATTTCACTACTGCGCCTTTTGCAGCTTGCAATAGTAATTTTTTTTAGGTTTTTGTTACTGAAATGCAATAATTTTTAAAACATTAAATTCAGTTATGCTGAATTAAATAGAAACATGGAAATAGATATTTCACTTTTTGTTGTTCTATATATTTTATTAGATTCTCATTACTGTAATACAGTAATATAAAAAATATAAAATTAAATTATGCGGAATTAATTGGAAATAATTTAAACATGCAGAAAGTCTTTTATTAAATAAAAATAAGTGTTTGTATTTATTTAAAGAAAAAATGGCTTAATGGTCCATTTTGGGGGAAATAAGCATTAGTGTAATGTAAAAAATAAAAATTATATATATATATATATATATATATATATATATATATATAAATATAATTAAAAAAAATCTTATATTAATAATTTCACTACTGAGCTTTTTGCAGTTTGCAGTAGTAATTAAAACAAAAACTAAAAATATGGAATTTAATATCAAACGTATTGTTTTTTAAAATCTTAAATTGTTAATTAAAATAAAAAAAACTATAAAAATATGGAATTTAATTTGAAACATATATTTTTTTTAAATCTTAAATTGTGTCAACAGCTTTGTTTAAATTTCTTTCATTTAAACTAATTCAGAGTTGCTATTGATAAAGTGATATCCTCAAAAACACAAGTTTCTGATGAGCTACGAAACTCCGGAAGTCGCTAATTGGCCAAAAGAGCAAACAAAAACAAAACAGTGCACTTTTGCACCTGTGGACATCCGACCTGACGAAAGAATTTCAGAACATTACGACAAACAAAAGCCCAGCGCTGATTTGATTTCAACCTGTTGGTTGACTGGCTGTAACTGCCCCTTCTGCACAGGATTGATAGACTCTTTCTTTTTTCTTAGGGGAATTATTAAGTTTGCCCACAAAACCAGTGCAAATAACTCAGCGCTGACCTGCCGGATGGCTTCGGAAGGGCAACCTCCCAGAGGGACGTCGTTCTGAGCTTAATTAGAATGTCAGGAGACACTTTCAAAGTAGTCCGAGATGAGAGTCCACTCCGATGGGAAACCCGAGCCGATCGTCTTTCCCAGTTCAAGGCAAATTGTTGAATGGGATCAGACGCAGGGAATCACAGTGAGTCAAATGGGACCCATAAAGAACAGCACATGGGGGGTCGTCTTTAACAGTTTGCATGCACTAAAATTCTAATGGTACAAGAACACGAGCTATATTAATACATGTTCTCACAGTTTACCCGAAACAAAATAGAGCAGCTATGTTAATGACAGTACGATAAAGATCATCAGCAGGCCACTATTGAGAATGGAGATTTGCGTCAGCTTACAAGTATTTTCTGTGGAAAAGACTGCATTTTTTTTTTAGAATTTTTTAAAAATATTTTTATCATTTAAAATAGCTGTTTTATATATGAATATATTTTAAAATGTAATTTATTTCTGTGATCAAAGCTGAATTTTCAGCATCATGACTCCAGTTGTCAATGTCACATGATCCTTCAGAAATCATTCTAATATGCTGATTTATTATTAGCAATGCTTAAACAGTTTTTGATTCGTATTTTTGTTTTAAGGATTATTTCATTAATGGAAAGTAAAAAAAATAAATATTTATAAAAATATAAATGTCTTTGCTGTCATATTTGATGAATTTAATGCATCCTTTATAAATAAAAGTATTACTTTTATTCAATTGTTGATCAATGTAAATAGGTTAGAGTTTATTTAAATACATTTAAATAATATTATTTTAAAAAAATAAAGTAAAAAAGTAAACAAATACTAATTTTTTTTAAAAATGTAAATCTTTAAAACTAATACATTTTTGAGTTGCATTTTGTATTTTAATAAATGATTAAAAAAAATTAATATTAAATTATTTTAAAATTATTTATTTAAAATTGAAAATAGTGTCATGATAGCAAAATATAAATGGCCTGAAAATAGACTTAATTTTCTTTATGCTTAATATAATTACTATATTTATGCAAAGCTGAATTTTCATCAGCCATTACTCCAGTCTTCAGTGTCACATGATCCTTCAGAAATCATTATAATTTACTGATTTATTACTTTTATTATCAATGTTGGAAACAGTTGTGCTGCTTAATATTTTTTTTGGAACCTGTGATACTTTTTTCAGAATTTTGGATGAATAAAACGTTGAAAAGAACAGCATTTATTCAAAATAAAAGTATTAATTTCTTTTAAAGAGAGAAAGCAAGAAAAAAATTACTGACCCCAAAACTTTGAACAAGGTCTTTATTGTTACAAAAGTTTTCTATTTTGTTCTTTTTAACATTTCATTCATCAAAGAATCCTGAAAAAAAAGTATCACAGGTTTAAAAAAAATCCAACACTGATAATAAATCAGTATATTAGAATGATTTCTGAAGGATCATTTGACACTGAAGACTGCAGTAATGATGCTGAAAATTCAGCTTTGCATCACAGAAATAAATAATATTTTAAAGTACATTAAAATAGAAAACCACTATTTTAACATTTCACAAGATTACAGTTTTTTTTCTGTATTTTTAATCAAATAAACGCAGCCTTGATGAGCAGAAAAGTCTCCTTTAAAAAGCATTACAATCTTACTGATCCCAAACCTTTTAGACGCAGTGTGGACCACAAAACCAGTAATAAGGGTACATTTTTGAAAATTGAGATTTATACATCATCTGAAAGCTGAATATACAAGCTTTCCATTAATGCATGGTTTGTTAGGATAGGACAATATTTGGCCTGTGGGTGCAAAGAAATCAATATATTGAGAAAATCGCTTTAAAGTTGTCCAAATGAAGTTCTTAGCAATGCATATTACGTTTTAATATATTTAAGGTAGGAAATTTACAAGATATCTTCATGCAACCTGATTTTTCCTTAATATCCTAAAGATTTTTGTCATAAAAGATCATTTTGACCCATACAATGTATTGTTGGCTATTACTGCAAATATACCCGAGCTACTTAAGACTGGTTTTGTGGTCCAGGGTCACATATATAGTGTTCAAGTATATGTTAAAAGTTACCTATTATGTTTATGTGTCTTCTTTTTGCTCTTTGAAAAGTAACAAGTCACTTGTGTCTTTTGTGCCTCATTTTTCCAGTCTTCCGCAGCGGCTCCACTGGTAGCATCTCTCTAAGGTCAAGTCGTTCGTGACGGCCTCCCCGAAGCGGCAGCTGGCCGGGATAAGGTTACGATTTCACCTGCGCGCCGCAGTAACGCAGGAACTGGCGTGTCATTGAGGAGCGGGTAATTATTCAACACGTCAGACTGCAATGCCTGCAATGTTAATTACGCCTCGAGCTCCTCTCCGGGCAGAGAGATTAAGCCCGGGAGCAAAGGCGCGGCGCTCATTACGGTCACACCAGCGCAACATGTGCAGGGGACAGCCAACTCCCGCACGGTCCCTGACCGAGTATCCAGTTCGCCACCAGATGATACTTTATCATTCCCACACCGTGTTTTATTTTAGGTCAGATGCGTACGATTTTACAACAGGCACGTAAAATAGATTAGATAGGCTCGCTTTTGACCAAAATAGCAGCTTAATGTTCAGTTCGTGAGGAGGATTTAGGGTTGGGTTTGGAGCTGAAGAAATGTTCCAGGTTCAACCTAAGGTTTATCCTCAATTGCATATTGTCACCTACCACAGAAAATAACTGAACTCAAATGCATGTTTTTAAAAGATGTTTTTTTGAGCGAAAAAAGTATTTAAGGATAATTTAGGCAGCGTTCATTTAAAAACTGATGTGCGAAAGGTCAAATCATTGAGGTCTACAATCCGTCAGTTCCAAAAAGAAATGTGACCCTGGACCACAAAACCAGTCTTAAGTCGCTGGGGTATATTTGTAGCAATAGCCAAAAATACATTGCATGGGTCAAAATTATTGATTTTTCTTTTATGTCAAAAATCATTTGGAAATTAAGTAAAGATCATGTTCCATGAAGATTTTTTGTAAAATTCCTACTGTAAACCTATCAAAATGTAATTTTTGATTAGTAATATGCATTGTTAAGAACTTAATTTGGAGAACTTTAAAGGTGATTTTCTCAGTATTTAGATTTTTTGCACCCTTAGATTTCAGATTTTCAAATAGATGTATCTCGGCCAAATATTGTCCTATCCTAACAAACCATACATCAATAGAAAGCTTATTTATTGAGCTTTCATATGATGTATATATCTCAGTTTTGTAAAATTTAACCTTATGACTGGTTTTGTGGTCCAGGGTCACAAATACAAAACCTCTGCTATATGAAAGTAAACAAGTTGATAAAACGATAATGTAAATAATTAAATTTATAAGCAAAAAAATTTACCGAATTTATTTTTGTAGTCTGGTCGTTTTTGACCAGGAGCACCACAAGAGTAACGAGTGGGGAAAAAATCCCCAAAAGTACAAAAATTATCAAAATTGAGTATCATGCAAAATATGAGTTGCATTTTGTATTTTAAGAAATGATTAAAAAAATTTTTAATATTAAATTATTTTAAAATTATTTAAAATTGAAAATAGTGTCATGATAGCAAAATATAAATGGCCTGAAAATAGACTTAATTTTCTTTATGCTAAATATAATTACTATATTTATGCAAAGCTGAATTTTCATCAGCCATTACTCCAGTCTTCAGTGTCACATGATCCTTCAGAAATCATTATAATTTACTGATTTATTACTTTTATTATCAATGTTGGAAACAGTTGTGCTGCTTAATATTTTTTTTGGAACCTCTGATACTTTTTTCAGAATTTTGGATGAATAAAACGTTGAAAAGAATAGCATTTATTCAAAATGGAAAAGTAAACAAGTTGATAAAACGATAATGTAAATAATAAAATTTATAAGCAAAAAAAATTACAGAATTTATTTTTGTAGTCTGGTCATTTTTGACCAGGAGCACCACAAGAGTAACGAGTGGGGAAAAAATCCCCAAAAGTACAAAATTGTTATATGTTCATCTGAAAGCTAAATAAATAAGCTTTTCATTGATGTATAGTTTGTTAGGATAGGACAATATTTGGTCGAGATACAACTATTTGAAAATCTGCAATCTGAGGGTGCAAAAAAATCTTTAATATCTATAATAAGGTGAAAAACACCTTTAATATCAATTGCAACAAATAATCCTTTAATGCATTTAGTTTTTTCTGAATGCATTTTCTCAGCTATGGTCTTAAACATTGTCCTAATTAACAAGTACTTTTGTTTTGCCAAAATTAATTTGTTCACTTAATGCAAAATGCCTCATTCAGCCAATAAATTCGTTAAGGCAACTATAGATTTCTTGCTCTGCTAATGTTTAAAAATATACACTACCTGTCAAAAGTTTTTGAACAGTAAGATTTTCAACATTTAACAACAGCCTCTTCTGCTCACCTAGCATTTATTTGATCCAAAGTACAGTTAAAACAGTAATATTTTGAAATATTTTTATTATTTAAAATAACAGTTAACAGTTTAATTTATTTCTTGTGATTTCAAAATTGAATTTTTAGCATCGCTACTCCAGGCTTTAGTGTCACATGATCTTTCAGAAATCATTCTAGTATTCTGATTTGCTGCTCAGAACAAACATTTAATTTTTATTATGTTGACATCAGCTGAGTAGAATTCTTTCAGGTTTCTTTGATGAATAGAAAGTTCAGAAGAACAGCATTAATCTGAAATAAAAATCTTTTGTAACATTATAAATGTCTTTATTATCACTTTTGATCAATTTAAAGCATCCTTGCTAAATAAAAAAAATGCTGACTTTGGATCTTTCTATTCAGCAAAGGATCCTGAAAACAAATGTACTCAACTGTTTTAAAAATTTATAATAAAATAGTTTCTTGAGCAGCAAATCAGCATATTAGAATGATTTCTGAAGGATCATGTGACACTGAAGACTGGAGTAATGATGCTGAAAATTCAGCTTTGATCACAGGAATAAATAAAATTTTTACCATATATTCAAATAGAAAACAGTTAGTTTAAATAGTAAAAATATTTCAAAATTTTACTGTTTTTGCTGTACTGGATCAAATAAACACAGGCTTGGTGAGCAAAAACTTTTGACTGGTAGTTCAAACAAATTAAATGATTATATATATTTTATATTTACACACACACTTAATATGTAAAGTGCTATATTTATTTCTGAAGGTGGGATCACTTTACAAAGCAAAGAGATCTGATACATGCATTAGTTTTTGAAGGCAGTAAATAGACCTCAACATCTGACACGAAGCTCAAGAACAGTGACAACATTGAAAAACACAAACAGATGACTTGTTAACATCACAACACAAAAATAAATAAAAAAATAAAACAAAACAACAGCAAGTTTCGGCAAAATTTTTTGTGTTTGACTAGTTGGGACAGTATTTAGGAGATTCTATTGGTCTAACATGGGTTTGCATGTAGTATCAAATAATTATGAAAACATATGTGACACTGGACCACCAATGGTATATTTGTAGCAATAGCCAAAAATACATTGTATGGGTCAAAATAGATTTTTCTTTTATGCCAAAAATCATTAGGATGTTACGATCATGTTCCATGAAGATATTTTGTAAATTTTCTACCGTAAATATATCAAAAATTAATTTTTGATTAGTAATATGCATTGCTAGGAACTTCATTTGGACAACTTTAAAGGCAATTTTCTCAATTTTTTTCAGATTTCCAAATAGTTGTATCTTGGCCAGATTTTGTCCTATCCTAACAAATATAAATCTTAATTAAAAAAAATTGACCTTTATGACTGGTTTTGTGGCCCAGGGTCACATGGCTACTAAAATAATCGATTAGTTTGTGTTTTTAATTGCTGAATAAGAAATTGATTGGTTTATTGACTGAATGAGGCATTTAGTAAATGGACAATTTCAAAAGGAAAAACAAATGTTCTTAAGACAACCTAAAAATCTTAAGGCAAGACACTGCAGGTGAATAGGGTAAAAAAAAATTAACTAATAGTTATCACCTTACTTACCCAGTTAATTTATTAGATTGATAATTGCAAACATTTTTTGGTATGACAAGTTTTCTAAAATGTTAGGTTTAAATATGCAAATGAGACATTATTTAATGAAATATGCGCTAATTTGCGTACATTTCTAGTACAAAAATCGAAATTCTTGTTTAATAAGAGTCAATTATTTTTACAGAATGGATTTTGGGCATCTCATTTTGTCACTCCATAATTCAGAAAAAAACTTAGAGCAGAAAGCAATGTATTTTTACATTTAAGCAAATTATATATGAACAAATCCCTCTGTTAAAACCTTCAGGATATAGACAGGATTACAAATGTAAAGTTTGGTGTGTGTAAGTGCTACTGAAGTGGAGATTTATGGCTCAGTGTAGGAGAAACAACTCATTTTGAGAAAACGGCCTTTAAAAATATGGATTGTAATGGAAATCTATTGACACAAATAGAAAAAGTGCTGTAAAAGAAAGACTTAACAGTGTCTTTTGGTGTTTTCTTTCCACTAGTCTGAAAAAATATCTCAAACTTGACAGGTGCATGAAAAAACTGTGTTTATGCCTTCAGTGTCTGAAGTTGAATTTGAGGTTTTCTCAGTATTTTTGACTCAAAAGGTCCCGTAAACGGTCAAATATGTAGTTGTTTTTTTTTAACGGCGCTTTTGGGGATTGGCATGACGATTGTTTAATGCAGCGCGTGACTATAACATGATTACAGTTACGAACGGCGATTAGGACGATCGCAGATGGTATTGCGATGATGACGACTCAATCCTCAGGTTCATCTTTACGGATCCACCTCACCAGTATTTTCAGTGCTGTGAAAGATATACGGCTGTCCTGACACATTGACATCATCCCTTAAACATCTGCTGCTCCAAAAACTGTGACATCGGCGGAGAAGCGGCGCTCCAAAATCATTTACTTTAGCCCTCGGCGAGAGTTACAGTACAGAGGCGCAGCAATAAAACGACGAGGCCTTTCCCCTTCGATTTTATGGAGTTCTGTGATCAAATTAAACGCTTGCCATGTCTTTGACAGATGCGTTATGCGCGCAGACGTCAGAATGAGACTGAAGCTTTTTTTGAATGATTCGGAACGATTTGCAATCTCGCTTAAGACGTCAAACTGTCAGCTCATTCGTCTTTCGGAGTAAAAGGGTCCCTTGCTTTTGAAGCAGTAAAGATATGAACACTGGGGGGAAAACTTTATACAATTTCCACTCGAAATAGGAAGCTGGGTCCTTCGGGGAGACACTAAATTGAAACTAAGGCTGTTTCTGATGGACCACAGGATATGCCTGCAAATTTAGACATATCAGAATGGCAAAAAAGTCTGTTAGTGCCCATTCATATAAACTGAATGGCTTGTAATGTTCTTGGCCCCTCCGAGGATATTCGCAAGGTTGAGCAGCGACAGCAGGAAGAGCTGAATGGTTTTGACATAACTTTATTTTAGTGCTCTACAGGTTTTCTCTCCTCCCTACGGTTTAATGGTTTATTCCGCCGGGGTCCCGAAAGGAAGCGGCTCGAGTCCTGCTGCTCGGCTTCAGAGAGGATGTCATTTCAAGATTGCGCCGAAGAGCTAGAGTCTTTTTTTTCACACATCGATTTTATGGGGATTTGTTAGAAAGCGTGTCAAGCTAGGGCTGCACGTTTAATGGAAATGATACCGAAAACGAAACAATAGCAAAGGTTGATATTTAATTAGTGTTTCTGCAGGTCTTAACCCTTGTGCAAAATATTGCACAGAGGTCCTTAGAGGAAAAAATGTCTATGTCAAAAAATGGTCATAAAAATATTATACAGAGAGATCTTTTTACCATCATCAGTCCTGATCATAACTACCAAAAATTCATTCATTTTCTGAATATTAACCATTTACATGCCAGTTTGTTTGCAAATACTTTTCTTACTTAGATTTTTTGTCTTGTTTCCAGCCAAAATATTTAACAATTCTTAAATCAAGAAGGATGTTCTAGACAAGTAAAAATTATTGTCTTGTCAGAAAAAATAAGTCAAAATTAAGTTTTTGCTTAAAACAAGCTAAATAATCTGCCAATGAGGTAAGCAAAATAATCTTATTTCAAGCAGACAACTAGATTATTTTGCTAACCCCATTGGCAGATTATGTTTCTTGTTTCAAGCAAAACATTTTTTTTTCTAAAAACAAGTTTTTTACTTGTCTAGAAAATCTTTCTAAATTTAAGACATTTTAGGTACTTTGCCTTGAAACAAGACAAAAAATCTAAGTAAGAAAAGCATTTTTTTGCAGTGCATAAAAATACTAAAAGCCCATACTAAAAAAACATTTCATATACTACATGCTAAAAAAGACAAAAAGGCACACAAGGGTTAAAAATCATAATTCGCCCTTTTGCACACATTTTTTAAAAAGCATGTCAGTCTAGGGTTGCATGATTAATCAAAATGAAACCAAAAACATGATATGGTTTATTGCGATTATCAAATAGCAAAGGCTGTGATTTAATTACAGGGTTTCTGCGAGTCTTAACCCTTCTGCGTCAATTTAAAAAAAGTTATACAGAGGTCCTTAGAGGACGAAACTGTTAAAAACAGTTATATATATATTATATATGAATGTTTTTCACTTTCACTGACATATATTTTACTAACATCAGTCCTGATCATAACTACCAAAAATGCATTAACTTTCTGAAATTTAACCCTTTACATGCCAATTTGTTTGCATAATCCCACTGTTGCTGTTTTTTATTTTCAAAGAAAGACACACATACAAAAACAAAAATACTAAAAGCCCATACAAAAAAAAACAAAAACATTTCATATACTAAATGCTAAAAAAAGCCAAAAATGTGCTAAAGGCACACAAGGGTGAAAAATCATAATTCAAACATTTTTTAAAAAGCATGTCCAGTCTAAGGCATGATTAATCAAAATAAAACCAAAAACGTAATCTGCTTTATTGCGATTATCAAATAGCAAAGGCTGTGATGTAATTACAGGGTTTCTGCGGGTCTTAACCCTTGTGCGTCATTAAAAAAAAAGTTCAAGATTGCGCCGAAGAGCTTGGGTTTTTTTCACACATCGATTTTTTGGGGGGGATTTTTATTAGAAAGCGTGTCAAGCTGGGGCTGCACATTTAATCAAAAAATAAAACCGAAAATGCAAATAGAAACAATAGCAGAGTTTGATATTTAATTAGTGTTTCTGCAGGTCTTAACCCTTTTCGCAAAAAAAAGTTACACAGGGGACAAAGAGGACAAAAATGTCCATGTCAAAAAAATGGTCATATTAATATTTTTTTTTCCAACTTTCAGTGACAGATCTTTTTACCATCATTATAAATTTTTTCTTTTTCATGATTTTAACCCTTTACATGCCAGTTTGTTTGCATATTCCACTGTCATTGTTTTTTTTTAAACTAACACAAAAATAATTACTTTTCATATACTAAATGCTAAATGAAAAAGACAAAAATGTGCTGAAGACACACAAGAGTTAAAAAGTTCTAATTCGCATAACTAAAATAAAATTCAAAACGTGATATGACTTAGTGCGATTTTCAAATAGCAAAGGCTGTGATTTAATTACATGGTTTCTGTGGTTCTTAACCCTTGTTTGTCAATTTAATAAAGTTAAACAGAGGCTCTTAGAGTAAAATAATGTTCAGGTAAAAAAAGGTCATAAAAATATTATATATTGGTATTTATTTCCACTTTCACTGATTATAACTACCAAAATTTATGCATTTTCAGAATTTGTAACCCTTTACACGCCAGTTTGTTTGCATCATGCCAGCTGTTGTTTTTTTCTTTTCAAAGAAACAAAAAAGTAATTTTTCATTTACCAAATACTAAATAAAAGACAAAATGTGCTGAAGACACACAAGGGTTAAAAAGTCTTAATGTGCCCTTTCGCACACATTGATTACTTTTGTTTTGTGTTTGTTAAAAAGCGTGTCAATCTCGGGGAGCATGATTAAGTAAAATAAAACGCAATATGGCTTAGTTCGATTATCAGATAACTAAGGCTGTGATTTAATTGCTGGGTTCCTGTAGGTCATAACCCTTGTGCGTAAATTTAAAGAGTCACACAGAGGTCCT
>NC_133373.1:44497052-44544327 GCF_049309525.1 Garra rufa
GACAAAACCGGCGTGTTAATGCTCAAACCAGCCACATGGGTTGCGACCTTAAATGTCTGTTTAAGATCCTTCTCCGGGGCAATCGTGGCCTCTTTTATAGTCGAACCTCAACGCATCCCGTCACTCAATACGTCCTAGTCATATATATATATGCACACATACATAATCAGTTAATTATATATGTATATATATATATATATATATATATATATATATATATATATATATATATATATATATACACATACATACACACATTTTTTATTTATAGAAATAAAATTTTTATTATTTGTATATTTATATTATTTTAACATATTTATATTATTTTAACATATATCTTTTATATAAATAAATATATATTCAGTTTATAAAAATAAAAAATACAATTATATATATATATATATATATATATATATATATATATATATATATAATTGTTATATATGTTTTTATTTTGGTAAATAATTTTTTATATTTGTTTTTTTTACATATATATTTTATATAAATATTATAAATATATATATTCAGTTTCTATATAACATAAAAATATATATATCATATTTAAAATATATATATTTTTTTTTTAAATATATTAATATTATTCTTTTTTATTATTACTACTACTATTATTATTTTAAATATTTAACTTATTTTTTTTTTAATTCCTCCAATATAGTAAAAATAAAAACCAGAAACTAAAAAAATTTATATCAAATGTTTAAAACTTAAAATGATATATTTTTATTATTATATATACACATACATTAGCTTTTTAAAATTGCAACCAATATATAAAAATACAAATTATTACTATTATTTTACTATTATGGGTAAACTATATCTTTAATGACAAGCAGCCGCATGTTTAGTACAATTAGTCTGCTGTCCCTTTAAGAGTCCCTCAAAAGTCTTGTGAACAAATGTTCTGTGTGTGTTTTATGGCCTTATTTCAGTGACTTCAAAATTTTAGTTTTCCACTAACAACGTTGCTTTCTCAAAAACACAATCATGCTGCTCACATATTATTGTAGCCCAGTTTGTGCTGAATGCAGTGTTTTCAGACTTTAGCCATTTATATGTTTATAAGCAACTGGAAAAAGCACAAACGTGAGGGCATGTCAAAACACCCTCAGACCCCAGAGGGTTAAACACATCCTCACGACGTCGAGGTTGCGATCCGTGAGGAACGGCAACTTTATTGCGCTCGTAAAAGCGCTGCGATCGGCCTGTATTTCCTCCGAACAATTCAAAGTGACTTACATTGCGCTCGGACGCAATTGAGATGAATGGGGTTGGATTAATGCGTCCCTCATTTTTCAAGGCCGGGGATTTTCCTCCGAGAAGCAACTCCATTCAAATATTTGTCAACTCCCGTTAGAAACATTTAATAGTAATACAATTTATGGCCGCGCTTCTGCCAGAGAGAAGCATCATTGTGGAAACGGTAATAAATGCTACCAGTGTTTTGGGCCGTTTTGAATTATTATCCGAGCATGAAACCCGGCAAGAGGGAGTTTATTTCCAAGGCTGATATTATGAATTTAGTATTTTATTCCAGCTAGAAATAAATCCTCCATTAAGATGGGAACAAAAATGGCTATGGATGTTTGCAGTGCCTACGGACGTATATTCTACCGTCCCTAAAACCATTTACACGATAAATAATTCCACAAAAAGGGACGGTGGGAATAGACGAACCTGAGCACTAAATCAGGCCGGCGTTCGGCAGGAAGTTCAGTGACGGTAACAGGAGGTTCCTCAGGAATCCACTGAAGCAGCACTTCCAATATTGCGTTCCCATATGGCCGAGATGCAATAGTTGGTATCTGGAGACAGGTAAAGTAAAGATGTCAGGCTTGACATATTCATTCCAGGACTTACAAAACTACTTGCATTCTTTAGATTTATACTTTAAAGTAAAGTTCTGTAATATATAAAATGTATTACATTTTATGAGCATTATAGCAATGAGTATGTATAGTAATATTTCTCCATATAAACATAAATATCAAATCAAATCAACATTTATTTCTATAGCACGTTTACAAACAACACGATGAAAGTACTTTACAATCTCAACATTACACACAAAAACAAACACAAATTAAGAACACACCAAGGACAGACCAAATATAGAGATTTTTTCTTATTTTTATAATTTATATTTATTTGTAGCATTTTTCAGCTTTTATTTTGACTATATTTTATATATATAAAATATAGTCAAAATAAAAACAAAAAACAAAAAAAGTAAAAGAAAATGTTTTAAATTCAAAAAATAATTATGTAATTATATAATTATTTGTAGCATTTTATATTTCAAACAATATATAAAAATAAAAAATAAAATACTTAGAAATATATTACTTACTATACATAACTTTTTTTAAATTCAACCAATATTAAAAAAACTGAAAACTGAAACTAAAAAAAATTGATATAAAGTGTTTAAAAGAAAATAATTATATTATTATTATTATATTATTATTTTATTAAATTATATATTTTTTATTATTATACATTATATATATGTGTGTGTGTATATATATATATATATATGTATATATGTATATATATATATATATATATATATATATATATATGTATATATATAGATATATATATATATGTATATATGTATATAAATATATAAACCAACAAATATAGTGAAAATTAAAGCCAAAAACGAAAAAAGTAATGTTTAAAATTAAAAAATTATTACACATACACACACACACACACACACACACACACACACACACACACACACACACACACACACACACACACACACACACACACAGACACACACACACACACACACACACATATATATATATATATATATATATATATATATATAAAATCTACATTTATCTACAGTCAATAAAAAGCTAATAAATAATAAAAAAAATGTTAAATATTTTTAAAATACAACACTCACTAAGAAGCTAAATTTGCAAATGTTGTATTAAATTATTAAAATATAAAATTTTACATGAAAATATTTTTGATACTAAATAACAGAATTTATTAATTAATTATATTTAAATTATGTTTTATTAATTTTTAGTTTAGTTTGCTTGACAAAAAAAGTATTGGAATCCCTGAATTAGATTTTTTTTTTTTTTTTTAAAGGGCAACACATTTTAGGCATTAATGTTTGCTATAGCAATTCATAATTCATTAACAGTGAGCCTACAAGGTCTACAAGGTATAGCATGTATATATACATATATATATTTTCTTATTTGTTATTATTATTATTATTATTATTATTATTATTAATAATAATAATAATAAATATCATTATTACTATTTAAAATGTATATGTTTTTATTTAACCAATATAGTAAAAAAACTGAAAAAGCAATATAAAATAATTAATATATAAAACATTCAATAATTTTCGAATTTTAAACATTTCATTTTACTTTTTTTTTTTGTTTTGACCAAACAAAAATAAAAAAAAGTGTTTAAAATTTAAAATAAATCATTTATATAACTTTTCATTTTTTATTCAACTAATGTAGTTGGGCATTAATGTGAGTTTGCTGTTGCAATGCAAAATTAGTCATTAGTTAAAATTTATTAACATTAACCACCAGCCCACCAATGACGTCTAAATCTGATTTTATGTGAAAAACTGTTTCAGATGGATCAAGTTTTGCTGAGAGATTATGAAAACATTTTTCTCCATAATAACATGCACCGATGAATCATTCGCAATAAAACCAAGAACACAAATTAAAGTAAATGTCGATTCTCCTTCACTGTATTCCATTACTATATACTCTGTCATATTATAAACGAGGCCGGCGTTCAAAGCGTAAACGAGCGTTTCACCGCACGACGTGGAGTCACACGTTATAAAGTTATTGAAACACAGAGCTCAGTGTGTTGTGAATCTGATAATATGGGACAAAGGAGATCTGGGAATCGTAACCTGCGTGAAATACGGGCCGTGCAGGGCTTGTAAAAGCCTTGTGATAAATTAGTTTGTATTCCTCCGTTTTTCCTTTTTTCATGCTGACGCGAAGAAGAAAACCCAGGGTGTTTTCTTTCGGACGTGCAGCTTTTCTCCTCTTTGTCCATTCAGATCCTCAAGCTGTGCACGCAGAACATCAGACCTCAAATTTAAGGGCCTTCGGAGACCAGAACGGCTCCCCGATGGAAATCTCTCAAGCCACCTAACAGCGAGTCTACAAGGTCACGGAGGAAACCCACTTTTTGGGGGGGAAAAAATGACAGAAAACATCCGCAGGCCGGCTGCGGTGGTGACATCAATCAGCCGCAGAATCTGCAGAGGAACTGTTGTTAAACGCATTAACGTTTCATGACAGTTAAGAGGTAATTTGGCAGATTATCATAAACGCTCTCTTGGGTGCGCAGATAAGTGGTTGTTATTTATGTGCAGATGCGCTGAGGGTCGTCCAACACAAACATAAATAATATAAATAAAACGTGTTACCCGCATCAGGATTACTAGTGCACAGGATTTTACAAAACCTCTAACTTTAAAGATTAAACTTCAGTGAAAATGTGCAATTTTTTTGCACAATTCACAAAAATATAAAACTAGTTATTTACAGGGAATTGACTTTAGAGTGTAGTTTGTGCTTATTTAATGTAATATTGACAATCAGTGATTACAAAGGGAGAAAACAACTCATTTAGTTTGATTATGAGGTAACATGTTTGTGAGACAACTGAGCGAGTTATTATTGTTATATTGTATAACTAAAACTGAAACTAATTTCTACTAGATCAAAACTTTTTGTCACTTGAAATAAAATAAAGTAATAAAAAGGTTCAAATATATATATAAAAACTTAACTTTTTCATTTAGTTTAACTAGATGTAGGCTACTAAAACTAAAACTGAAATAAAAAATCATTAAAAAAACTAATAAAAATGACAAAAATAGAACAAAATTACTAAAATTTAAATGAAAACTGAAAATTATTACATAAAACTATAAAGACTAACAATTATAAAGACAAATTACTAAAAAAAACACTACAATTTTTAACTAAACATTCTTTTACATGAAAACAGAAATAATAAATATAAATATTCATTAAAATAAAATAATTTATTTAAAAAAATGGAAACTTATTTTAATTTATTGCCAATTAAATTAACTTTAAAGACAAATAAAAAAATTATAATAAAATGACAAAAATACAACAAAATGTTTTTGACACAAACTTTAACTAAAACATTAATATCTTTAAATATTCAAACAATTTCAGACATATAAAAATTATAAAATCACAAAACAGAAAATATAAAAACAAAACTAATTCAAACTATTATTAAACATTAATTAAAATAAAATAAGGCAACATTTCTCATTTTTATTAAGTTTAACTTGATGTACTAAAACAACCAATACTGAAATAAAACATAATTTTAAAAACTATAAAGAAAATTGTAAAAAACAAAAACTAATAAAAATTACAAAAATAGAACAAATTTACTAAATCTTTAAACTAAAAAAATAAGATGAAAACGAAAAATACTTAAAAAAAAAACAATTAAGACAAATAAAAAAAATTAATACAACAAAAAACAAATTTTTAACTAAACATTTTTTTAATAAAAACAGAAAATATAAAATACAATTCTTACTATTAATAAATATTAATTAAAATAAAATAATTAATTTAATAAATGTTAACTTATTTAATTTGATTGCCAAGGCAACATTTCTCATTTTCATATAGTTTGTCTTTATGTATTGAAACTAAAACTGAAATAAAAACAATTTAAAAAATTCTAAAGAAATTTTTAAAAAATTTAAATTACAAAAAAAGAAAAAATTACTAAAATGAAATGAATGAAATGAAAACAGAAAATAAAAACTAATTCAAACTATGAATAAATATTTATTAAAATAAAATAATTTAAACAGTTTTAAAATGTTAAAAATTTAAAAATTTCATTTATTGCCAATTAAATAAACTATAAAAACAAAAATAATAAAAATAAAAATACAACAAAATGTTTTGACAAAAACTTTAATAAAAAAAATGAAACAGAAAATCCAAAAATTCAAACATTTAAAAAATATAAAATCAAAAACTAATTTATTATTATTCACTAGAAGATATTTATTGAAACAAAATAATTTTTAAAGAAACGTAAACTTATTTTATTTCATTTATTGACAATTAAACTATAAAGACTAAAAACTATAAAGGACAAATTTAAAAACAAACACTAATAAAAATAACAAAAATACAACAAAATTACAAAAATTTCAATTAAAAAATAAAATATAAAACTAAAAACTAATTCAAACTAATAAATATTAATTGAAAAAATATTTTATTTTAAAAATGTAAAATGGATTTTATTTCATTAATTTAATCTTTTAGCTTTTATTTCATTTATCAAAACTTTAAAAATTCAAATAAATACAGAACATACAAAAATACACACTAAAATAAAACTGGCTGGGATACACAGACAAATTACTCACCTAAAATCTCTTCTTGATGTGCCACCAGAACTAAAAAGCTTCCTGTCTTTGTCTGTACATGGAAAAAAAATCATTGTATAAAAACATTTTCAGGAGAACTTAAAGGCAGCATTACGAATCAGTACCAATGAAATTGAAAAGTGTTCACATTACAGTAACGTGCATGAAAGTGTGCCATACGCCACGTCACCCAAACGCACAAAACAAAATTCGTCATTTATACGCCAATAATTCAGCACCCAACTTTCAGAAACTGGCATAAAAAGAGAAAATCAAGTGCCAGATCCCAGATCAGCCCTAAAACAGTGACGAATGCATCTCGAATGCATGTTCACAGTCAAATGATTCAGTCATGTCATTTACATAATCCTTTTTATATCAGCATTAAATCTGTAGATTTATACGACTGTATTTTAATCGCCTTTTTTCCTTCACTAGTTCACTTTAATGCTCCTGCGGTGTCATAAATGCATTTTTCAAATATTCCAAGCCGTCTCTCAATGAATATGAGCTCATATTAAAAGCCACGTGTGTAATAATTAAAAAAACACTGTTTAAAATAGTTTCAGATGGAGTATCGCATGTCACACCGCAACTAATGCCCCACAGACCTGCTAATAGTCTCTGATGCTCATTTAGCATATGACTGCATGGCTAGTTTCATCCTTCCCTGCAATGACACACTCACCGACGCCGAGAAAAGAGCCTGTAAGCAAACACAAACAAGAGATAATGGCGCAGCTGACTGTATGAATGAGTGTTTGGCTCTGAAATCGTGAAAACATATGGAGCAACTCTTTGAAGTGCAGAGGGAGCCGTTCGGGCCGCTGCGTCTCCTGACTTTGTTTACTTTTAAAAGCCGACCTCACCAATAAAATAAAAGGAAATGGTCAAACTGTGCTGGCGAGAACATCAGCTCAGTTCATTATATCTGCCTGAGTGAAGAAAGCGCTCTTCCTTTTCCGAAACACACACTGTACACAAATAAAGTTTTATGCAAAAGTTTGGGAACCCCTTGCAGAAGCTGTGAAAATGTGAATAATTTTACCAAAATAAGAGAGATCATACAAAATGCATGTATTTTTTTTAATTTAGTACTGTCCTGAGTAAGATATTTTACATCAAAAATGTTTACATATAGTCCACAAGACAAAAAAAATAGCTGAAATTATTAAAATAACTCCCTGCAAAAGTTTGTGAACCCTTGGTTCTTAATACTGTGTGTGGTTACTTGGATGATCTACGATTTTTTTTTTTTTTTTTTTTTGTGATGGTTGCTCATGAGTCCATTGTTTGTTCTGAACAAAAAATATACTCCAGGTCCTGCAGATTCTTTAGATTTCCAGCATCTTTTTCATATTTGAACCCTTTCCAGCAGTGACTGTATGATTTTGAGATCCATCTTTTCACACTGAGGACAAATGAGGGACTCAAATGCAACTATTACAGAAGGTTCAAACACTGATGCTCCAGAAGGAAACATAATGTATTAAATGCACAAATATGCAATAGATGCTGGAAAACTGAAAAATCTGCAGAACAAACAAAGGACTCATGAACAACCTACAAAAAAAGTTGTAGATCATAAAAAAATGCAGGGGGTTATTTTATCAATTTTTGCTATTTTTTTGTCTTGTGGACTATATGTAAACATCGGTGATGTAAAATATCTTACTCCGGCCAGTACTAAATAAAAAATAACATGCATTTTGTTTAATCTCTTTAATTTGGTTATAATTATTCACATTTTCTGCAAGGGGTTCCAAAACTTTTGCATAAACTTGTACAAAACCCGGTTCAATCCTCAAGACTCAAGGGGGGCGCTAGAGTTTCTAACAGGTGTGTTATAATTCAGGTAGGCAGATTTAAGCATGCCGATAGATTGAATAGCATTAAGATTCTCTAAGAATCTGGCAAAAGTGCAGGGATTAGAAAGTCTAATTCTTTTTAGTGAATCGGTTTGTTCAGATGCTTTACTTAAAGTGAATCAGTTCAAATAAAATTTATTTCCATGCACAAATGATTATGTGGCATCTTTTTGTAGTAGTGCACCAAATGATATTTCAAATTGTACTAATATAGTGTGTTAAATGCTGCTTTTTACAACTATATTTGACTACATTAAATTTTATTTAGTAAAATTGACACTTTAAATCCTCACTATGCCGATAAATTAGTTTTTAAAAATACAGAAACCCTGTAATTTGATCACAGCCTTTGCTACTCGATAATCGCAATTATTGCAACCATATAGCATTTTCAGTTTTATTTAGATAAACATGGTTTTCAACAAATACAAAGCAAAAAACTATGTGTGTAAAAGGGCAAATTACGACTTTTTAACCCTTGTGTGTCTTAAGCACATTTTTGTCTTTTTAATTTATTATTTAATATATAAAATTTAGTTTTTTTGTATGTGTGTTTCTTTGAACAGAAAAAAACAACTGTGGTATTATGCAAACAAACTGGCATGTAAAGGTTAAAATTCAGAAAATGAATTGGTAGTTTTGGTAGTTATGAATAGGACTGATGATGGGAAAAAGATCTCTATATATAATATTTTTATGACCGTTTTTTTTAGGACCTCTGTGTAACTTTTTTGCAAAAGGGTAATGACCTGGTTAAGTTAAATAAAACTTTTTGTGCTAAATTACAACTTTTTAACCCTCGAATACAAAAAAAACCAATGTGTGCAAAAGGGCGAATTACGACTTTTTAACCCTTGTGTCTCTTCAGCACATTTTGTCCATTTCATAAATTTTTCATTAATTTTGTCTAAATCATGCAGCCCCCTAGATTGACGAATGCATTTTTTGTAGTTATGATCAGGACTAATGTTTATAAAAGATCCCTGTCAGTAAAAGTATATACAGTATATATATATATATATATATATTTTTTTTTTTTTTTTGACAGTTTTTCAACATTTTTGTTCTCTAAGGACCTCTGTGTGACTCTTTAAATTTACGCACAAGGGTTATGACCTACAGGAACCCAGCAATTAAATCACAGCCTTAGTTATCTGATAATCGAACTAAGCCATATTGCGTTTTATTTTACTTAATCATGCTCCCCGAGATTGACACGCTTTTTAACAAACACAAAACAAAAGTAATCAATGTGTGCGAAAGGGCACATTAAGACTTTTTAACCCTTGTGTGTCTTCAGCACATTTTGTCTTTTATTTAGTATTTGGTAAATGAAAAATTACTTTTTTGTTTCTTTGAAAAGAAAAAAACAACAGCTGGCATGATGCAAACAAACTGGCGTGTAAAGGGTTACAAATTCTGAAAATGCATAAATTTTGGTAGTTATAATCAGTGAAAGTGGAAATAAATACCAATATATAATATTTTTATGACCTTTTTTTACCTGAACATTATTTTACTCTAAGAGCCTCTGTTTAACTTTATTAAATTGACAAACAAGGGTTAAGAACCACAGAAACCATGTAATTAAATCACAGCCTTTGCTATTTGAAAATCGCACTAAGTCATATCACGTTTTGAATTTTATTTTAGTTATGCGAATTAGAACTTTTTAACTCTTGTGTGTCTTCAGCACATTTTTGTCTTTTTCATTTAGCATTTAGTATATGAAAAGTAATTATTTTTGTGTTAGTTTAAAAAAAAACAATGACAGTGGAATATGCAAACAAACTGGCATGTAAAGGGTTAAAATCATGAAAAAGAAAAAATTTATAATGATGGTAAAAAGATCTGTCACTGAAAGTTGGAAAAAAAAATATTAATATGACCATTTTTTTGACATGGACATTTTTGTCCTCTTTGTCCCCTGTGTAACTTTTTTTTGCGAAAAGGGTTAAGACCTGCAGAAACACTAATTAAATATCAAACTCTGCTATTGTTTCTATTTGCATTTTCGGTTTTATTTTTTGATTAAATGTGCAGCCCCAGCTTGACACGCTTTCTAATAAAAATCCCCCCCAAAAAATCGATGTGTGAAAAAAACCCAAGCTCTTCGGCGCAATCTTGAACTTTTTTTTTAATGACGCACAAGGGTTAAGACCCGCAGAAACCCTGTAATTACATCACAGCCTTTGCTATTTGATAATCGCAATAAAGCAGATTACGTTTTTGGTTTTATTTTGATTAATCATGCCTTAGACTGGACATGCTTTTTAAAAAATGTTTGAATTATGATTTTTAACCCTTGTGTGCCTTTAGCACATTTTTGGCTTTTTTTAGCATTTAGTATATGAAATGTTTTTTGTTTTTTTTTATGGGCTTTTAGTATTTTTGT
Source organism: Garra rufa (assembly GCF_049309525.1). Taxonomy (NCBI): domain Eukaryota; kingdom Metazoa; phylum Chordata; class Actinopteri; order Cypriniformes; family Cyprinidae; genus Garra; species Garra rufa. Next base: position 44,507,803 of record NC_133373.1, read on the forward strand.
TTTTGTATGTGTGTCTTTCTTTGAAAATAAAAAACAACAACAGTGGGATTATGCAAACAAATTGGCATGTAAAGGGTTAAATTTCAGAAAGTTAATGCATTTTTGGTAGTTATGATCAGGACTGATGTTAGTAAAATATATGTCAGTGAAAGTGAAAAACATTCATATATAATATTTTATAACTGTTTTTAACAGTTTCGTCCTCTAAGGACCTCTGTATAACTTTTTTTAAATTGACGCAGAAGGGTTAAGACTCGCAGAAACCCTGTAATTAAATCACAGCCTTTGCTATTTGATAATCGCAATAAACCATATCATGTTTTTGGTTTCATTTTGATTAATCATGCAACCCTAGACTGACATGCTTTTTAAAAAATGTGTGCAAAAGGGCGAATTATGATTTTTAACCCTTGTGTGCCTTTTTGTCTTTTTTAGCATTTAGTATATGAAATGTTTTTTTTTAGTATGGGCTTTTAGTATTTTTATGCACTGCAAAAAATGCTTTTCTTACTTTGTTTCAAGGCAAAGTACCTAAAATGTCTTAAATTTAGAAAGATTTTCTAGACAAGTAAAAAACTATTGTCTTGTTTTTAGAAAAAAAAATGTTTTGCTTGAAACAAGAAACATAATCTGCCAATGGGGTTAGCAAAATAATCCAGTTGTCTGCTTGAAATAAGATTATTTTGCTTACCCCATTGGCAGATTATTTAGCTTGTTTTAAGCAAAAACTCACTTAATTTTGACTTATTTTTTCTGACAAGACAATACTGTTTTCTTGTCTAGAACATCCTTCTTGATTTAAGAATTGTTAAATATTTTGGCTGGAAACAAGACCAAAAAATCTAAGTAAGAAAAGTATTTGCAAACAAACTGGCATGTAAATGGTTAATATTCAGAAAATGAATGCATTTTTGGTAGTTATGATCAGGACTGATGATGGTAAAAAGATCTCTCTGTATAATATTTTTATGACCATTTTTTGACATAGACATTTTTTCCTCTAAGGACCTCTGTGCAATATTTTGCACAAGGGTTAAGACCTGCAGAAACACTAATTAAATATCAACCTTTGCTATTGTTTCGTTTTTGGTATCATTTCCATTAAACGTGCAGCCCTAGCTTGACGCGCTTTCTAACAAATCCCCATAAAATCGATGTGTGAAAAAAAAAAGACTCTTCGGCGCAATCTTGAAATGACATCCTCTCTGAAGCCGAGCAGCAGGACTCGAGCCGCTTCCTTTCGGGACCCCGGCGGAATAAACCATTAAACCGTGGGGAGGAGAGAAAACCTGTAGAGCACTAAAATAAAGTTATGTCAAAACCATTCAGCTCTTCCTGCTGTCGCTGCTCAACCTTGCGAATATCCTCGGAGGGGCCAAGAACATTACAAGCCATTCAGTTTATATGAATGGGCACTAACAGACTTTTTTGCCATTCTGATATGTCTAAATTTGCAGGCATATCCTGTGGTCCATCAGAAACAGCCTTAGTTTCAATTTAGTGTCTCCCCGAAGGACCCAGCTTCCTATTTCGAGTGGAAATTGTATAAAGTTTTCCCCCCAGTGTTCATATCTTTACTGCTTCAAAAGCAAGGGACCCTTTTACTCCGAAAGACGAATGAGCTGACAGTTTGACGTCTTAAGCGAGATTGCAAATCGTTCCGAATCATTCAAAAAAAGCTTCAGTCTCATTCTGACGTCTGCGCGCATAACGCATCTGTCAAAGACATGGCAAGCGTTTAATTTGATCACAGAACTCCATAAAATCGAAGGGGAAAGGCCTCGTCGTTTTATTGCTGCGCCTCTGTACTGTAACTCTCGCCGAGGGCTAAAGTAAATGATTTTGGAGCGCCGCTTCTCCGCCGATGTCACAGTTTTTGGAGCAGCAGATGTTTAAGGGATGATGTCAATGTGTCAGGACAGCCGTATATCTTTCACAGCACTGAAAATACTGGTGAGGTGGATCCGTAAAGATGAACCTGAGGATTGAGTCGTCATCATCGCAATACCATCTGCGATCGTCTTAATCGCCGTTCATAACTGTAATCATGTTATAGTCACGCGCTGCATTAAACAATCGTCATGCCAATCCCCAAAAGCGCCGTTAAAAAAAAACAACTACATATTTGACTGTTTACGGGACCTTTTGAGTCAAAAATACTGAGAAAACCTCAAATTCAACTTCAGACACTGAAGGCAAAAACACAGTTTTTTCATGCACCTGTCAAGTTTGAGATGTTTTTTTCAGACTAGTGGAAAGAAAACACCAAAAGACACTGTTAAGTCTTTCTTTTACAGCACTTTTTCTATTTGTGTCAATAGATTTCCATTACAATCCATATTTTTAAAGGCCGTTTTCTCAAAATGAGTTGTTTCTCCTACACTGAGCCATAAATCTCCACTTCAGTAGCACTTACACACACCACACTTTACATTTGTAATCCTGTCTATATCCTGAAGGTTTTAACAGAGGGATTTGTTCATATATAATTTGCTTAAATGTAAAAATACATTGCTTTCTGCTCTAAGTTTTTTTCTGAATTATGGAGTGACAAAATGAGATGCCCAAAATCCATTCTGTAAAAATAATTGACTCTTATTAAACAAGAATTTCGATTTTTGTACTAGAAATGTACGCAAATTAGCGCATATTTCATTAAATAATGTCTCATTTGCATATTTAAACCTAACATTTTAGAAAACTTGTCATACCAAAAAATGTTTGCAATTATCAATCTAATAAATTAACTGGGTAAGTAAGGTGATAACTATTAGTTAATTTTTTTTTACCCTATTCACCTGCAGTGTCTTGCCTTAAGATTTTTAGGTTGTCTTAAGAACATTTGTTTTTCCTTTTGAAATTGTCCATTTACTAAATGCCTCATTCAGTCAATAAACCAATCAATTTCTTATTCAGCAATTAAAAACACAAACTAATCGATTATTTTAGTAGCCATGTGACCCTGGGCCACAAAACCAGTCATAAAGGTCAATTTTTTTTAATTAAGATTTATATTTGTTAGGATAGGACAAAATCTGGCCAAGATACAACTATTTGGAAATCTGAAAAAAAAAAAAAAATTGAGAAAATTGCCTTTAAAGTTGTCCAAATGAAGTTCCTAGCAATGCATATTACTAATCAAAAATTAATTTTTGATATATTTACGGTAGAAAATTTACAAAATATCTTCATGGGACATGATCGTAATATCCTAATGATTTTTGGCATAAAAGAAAAATCTATTTTGACCCATACAATGTATTTTTGGCTATTGCTACAAATAAACCATTGGTGGTCCAGTGTCACATATGTTTACAGAATTATTTGATACTACATGAAAACCCATGTTAGACCAATAGAATCTCCTAAATATTGTCCCAACTAGTCAAACACAAAAAAAATTGCCGAAACTTGCTGTTGTTCTGTTTTATTTTTTTAATTATTTTTGTGTTGTGATGTTAACAAGTCATCTGTTTGCGTTTTTCAATGTTGTCACTGTTTTTGAGCTTCGTGTCAGATGTTGAGGTCTATTTACTGCCTTCAAAAACTAATGCATGTATCAGATATCTTTGCTTTGTAAAGTGATCGCACCTTCAGAAATAAAAATAGCACTTTACATATTAAGTGTGTGTGTAAATATAAAATATATATAATCATTTATTTTGCTTGAACTACCAGTCAAAAGTTTTTGCTCACCAAGCCTGTGTTTATTTGATCCAGTACAGCAAAAACAGTAAAATTTTGAAATATTTTTACTATTTAAAATAACTGTTTTCTATTTGAATATATGGTAAAAATTTTATTTATTCCTGTGATCAAAGCTGAATTTTCAGCATCATTACTCCAGTCTTCAGTGTCACATGATCCTCCAGAAATCATTCTAATATGCTGATTTGCTGCTCAAGAAACTATTTTATTATCAATTTTTAAAACAGTTGAGTACATTTGTTTTCAGGATCCTTTGCTGAATAGAAAGATCCAAAGTCAGCATTTTTTTTTATTTAGCAAGGATGCTTTAAATTGATCAAAAGTGATAATAAAGACATTTATAATGTTACAAAAGATTTTTATTTCAGATTAATGCTGTTCTTCTGAACTTTCTATTCATCAAAGAAACCTGAAAGAATTCTACTCAGCTGATGTCAACATAATAAAAATTAAATGTTTGTTCTGAGCAGCAAATCAGAATACTAGAATGATTTCTGAAAGATCATGTGACACTAAAGCCTGGAGTAGCGATGCTAAAAATTAAATTTTGAAATCACAAGAAATAAATTAAACTGTTAACTGTTATTTTAAATAATAAAAATATTTCAAAATATTACTGTTTTAACTGTACTTTGGATCAAATAAATGCTAGGTGAGCAGAAGAGGCTGTTGTTAAATGTTGAAAATCTTACTGTTCAAAAACTTTTGACAGGTAGTGTATATTTTTAAACATTAGCAGAACAAGAAATCTATAGTTGCCTTAACGAATTTATTGGCTGAATGAGGCATTTTGCATTAAGTGAACAAATTAATTTTGGCAAAACAAAAGTACTTGTTAATTAGGACAATGTTTAAGACCATAGCTGAGAAAATGCATTCAGAAAAAACTAAATGCATTAAAGGGTTATTTGTTGCAATTGATATTAAAGGTGTTTTTCACCTTATTATAGATATTAAAGATTTTTTTGCACCCTCAGATTGCAGATTTTCAAATAGTTGTATCTCGACCAAATATTGTCCTATCCTAACAAACTATACATCAATGAAAAGCTTATTTATTTAGCTTTCAGATGAACATATAACAATTTTGTACTTTTGGGGATTTTTTCCCCACTCGTTACTCTTGTGGTGCTCCTGGTCAAAAACGACCAGACTACAAAAATAAATTCTGTAATTTTTTTTGCTTATAAATTTAATTATTTACATTATCGTTTTATCAACTTGTTTACTTTTCCATTTTGAATAAATGCTGTTCTTTTCAACGTTTTATTCATCCAAAATACTGAAAAAAGTATCACAGGTTCCAAAAAAATATTAAGCAGCACAACTGTTTCCAACATTGATAATAAAAGTAATAAATCAGTAAATTATAATGATTTCTGAAGGATCATGTGACACTGAAGACTGGAGTAATGGCTGATGAAAATTCAGCTTTGCATAAATATAGTAATTATATTTAGCATAAAGAAAATTAAGTCTATTTTCAGGCCATTTATATTTTGCTATCATGACACTATTTTCAATTTTAAATAATTTTAAAATAATTTAATATTAAATTTTTTTTAATCATTTCTTAAAATACAAAATGCAACTCATATTTTGCATGATACTCAATTTTGATAATTTTTGTACTTTTGGGGATTTTTTCCCCACTCGTTACTCTTGTGGTGCTCCTGGTCAAAAATGACCAGACTACAAAAATAAATTCGGTAAATTTTTTTGCTTATAAATTTAATTATTTACATTATCGTTTTATCAACTTGTTTACTTTCATATAGCAGAGGTTTTGTATTTGTGACCCTGGACCACAAAACCAGTCATAAGGTTAAATTTTACAAAACTGAGATATATACATCATATGAAAGCTCAATAAATAAGCTTTCTATTGATGTATGGTTTGTTAGGATAGGACAATATTTGGCCGAGATACATCTATTTGAAAATCTGAAATCTAAGGGTGCAAAAAATCTAAATACTGAGAAAATCACCTTTAAAGTTCTTTTTTTTATTTAGCAAGGATGCTTTAAATTGATCAAAAGTGATAATAAAGACATTTATAATGTTACAAAAGATTTTTATTTCAGATAAATGCTGTTCTTCTGAACTTTCTATTCATCAAAGAAACCTGAAAGAATTCTACTCAGCTGATGTCAACATAATAAAAATAATAAATGTTTTTTCTGAGCAGCAAATCAGAATATTAGAATGATTTCTGAAGGATCATGTGACACTAAAGACTGGAGTAGCGATGCTAAAAATTAAATTTTGAAATCACAAGAAATAAATTACATTGGACAAAATATTCAAACTGTTAAATAATTCAGTTAAACTGTAAATTCTGTAATTTATTTTGCTTATAAATGTAATTATTTACATTATTGTTTTATCAACTTGTTTACTTTTACATTTTGAATAAATACTGTTCTTTTCAACGTTTTATTCATCCAAAATACTGAAAAAAGTATCACAGGTTCCAAAAAAAAATATTAAGCAGCACAACTGTTTCCAACATTTCTGAAGGATCATGTGACACTAAAGACTGGAGTAGCGATGCTAAAAATTAAATTTTGAAATCACAAGAAATAAATTACATTGGACAAAATATTCAAACTGTTAAATAATTCAGTTAAACTGTTAACTGTTATTTTAAATAATAAAAATATTTCAAAATATTACAGTTTTTGCTGTACTTTGGATCAAATAAATGCTAGGTGAGCAGAAGAGGCTGTTGTTAAATGTTGAAAATCTTACTGTTCAAAAACTTTTGACAGGTAGTGTATATTTTTAAACATTAGCAGAACAAGAAATCTATAGTTGCCTTAACGAATTTATTGGCTGAATGAGGCATTTTGCATTAAGTGAACAAATTAATTTTGGCAAAACAAAAGTACTTGTTAATTAGGACAATGTTTAAGACCATAGCTGAGAAAATGCATTCAGAAAAAACTAAATGCATTAAAGGGTTATTTGTTGCAATTGATATTAAAGGTGTTTTTCACCTTATTATAGATATTAAAGATTTTTTTGCACCCTCAGATTGCAGATTTTCAAATAGTTGTATCTCGACCAAATATTGTCCTATCCTAACAAACTATACATCAATGAAAAGCTTATTTATTTAGCTTTCAGATGGACCCACATATAACAATTCCCAAAAATGTTGATAATTTTTGTACTTTTGGGGATTTTTTCCCCACTCGTTACTCTTGTGGTGCTCCTGGTCAAAAATGACCAGACTACAAAAATAAATTCTGTAATTTTTTTTGCTTATAAATTTTATTATTTACATTATTGTTTTATCAACTTGTTTACTTTTCCATTTTGAATAAATGCTATTCTTTTCAACGTTTTATTCATCCAAAATACTGGAAAAAGTATCAGAGGTTCCAAAAAAAATATTAAGCAGCACAACTGTTTCCAACATTGATAATAAAAGTAATAAATCAGTAAATTATAATGATTTCTGAAGGATCATGTGACACTGAAGACTGGAGTAATGGCTGATGAAAATTCAGCTTTGCATAAATATAGTAATTATATTTAGCATAAAGAAAATTAAGTCTATTTTCAGGCCATTTATATTTTGCTATCATGACACTATTTTCAATTTTAAATAATTTTAAAATAATTTAATATTATTTTTTTTTTAATCATTTATTAAAATACAAAATGCAACTCATATTTTGCATGATACTCAATTTTGATAATTTTTGTACTTTTGGGGATTTTTTCCCCACTCGTTACTCTTGTGGTGCTCCTGGTCAAAAATGACCAGACCACAAAAATAAATTCGTTAAAAAATTTTTGCTTATAAATTTAATTATTTACATTATCGTTTTATCAACTTGTTTACTTTCATATAGCAGAGGTTTTGTATTTGTGACCCTGGACCACAAAACCAGTCATAAGGTTAAATTTTACAAAACTGAGATATATACATCATATGAAAGCTCAATAAATAAGCTTTCTATTGATGTGTGGTTTGTTAGGATAGGACAATATTTGGCCGAGATACATCTATTTGAAAATCTGAAATCTAAGGGTGCAAAAAATCTAAATACTGAGAAAATCACCTTTAAAGTTGTCCAAATTAAGTTCTTAACAATGCATATTACTAATCAAAAATTACATTTGGATAGGTTTACAGTAGGAATTTTACAAAAAATCTTCATGGAACATGATCTTTACTTAATTTCCTAATGATTTTTGACATAAAAGAAAAATCAATAATTTTGACCCATACAATGTATTTTTGGCTATTGCTACAAATATACCCCAGCGATTTAGGACTGGTTTTGTGGTCCAGGGTCACATTTCTTTTTGGAACTGACTGATTGTAGACCTCAATGATTTGACCTTTCGCACATTATCCTTAAATACTTTTTTCGCTCAAAAAAACATCTTTTAAAAACATGCATTTGAGTTCAGTTATTTTCTGTGGTAGGTGACAATATGCAATTGAGGATAAACCTTAGGTTGAACCTGGAACATTTCTTCAGCTCCAAACCCAACCCTAAATCCTCCTCACGAACTGAACATTAAGCTGCTATTTTGGTCAAAAGCGAGCCTATCTAATCTATTTTACGTGCCTGTTGTAAAATCGTACGCATCTGACCTAAAATAAAACACGGTGTGGGAATGATAAAGTATCATCTGGTGGCGAACTGGATACTCGTTCAGGGACCGTGCGGGAGTTGGCTGTCCCCTGCACATGTTGCGCTGGTGTGACCGTAATGAGCGCCGCGCCTTTGCTCCCGGGCTTAATCTCTCTGCCCGGAGAGGAGCTCGAGGCGTAATTAACATTGCAGGCATTGCAGTCTGACGTGTTGAATAATTACCCGCTCCTCAATGACACGCCAGTTCCTGCGTTACTGCGGCGCGCAGGTGAAATCGTAACCTTATCCCGGCCAGCTGCCGCTTCGGGGAGGCCGTCACGAACGACTTGACCTTAGAGAGATGCTACCAGTGGAGCCGCTGCGGAAGACTGGAAAAATGAGGCACAAAAGACACAAGTGACTTGTTACTTTTCAAAGAGCAAAAAGAAGATACATAAACATAATAGGTAACTTTTAACATATACTTACACACTATATATGTGACCCTGGACCACAAAACCAGTCTTAAGTAGCACGGGTATATTTGCAGTAATAGCCAACAATACATTGTATGGGTCAAAATGATCTTTTATGACAAAAATCTTTAGGATATTAAGGAAAAATCAGGTTGCATGAAGATATCTTGTAAATTTCCTACCTTAAATATATTAAAACGTAATATGCATTGCTAAGAACTTCATTTGGACAACTTTAAAGCGATTTTCTCAATATATTGATTTATTCGCACCCTCAGGCCAAATATTGTCCTATCCTAACAAACCATGCATTAATGGAAAGCTTGTATATTCAGCTTTCAGATGATGTATAAATCTCAATTTTCAAAAATGTACCCTTATTACTGGTTTTGTGGTCCACACTGCATCTAAAAGGTTTGGGATCAGTAAGATTGTAATGCTTTTTAAAGGACACTTTTCTGCTCATCAAGGCTGCGTTTATTTGATTAAAAATACTATGAAAAAACTGTAATCTTGTGAAATGTTAAAATAGTGGTTTTCTATTTTAATGTACTTTAAAATATTATTTATTTCTGTGATGCAAAGCTGAATTTTCAGCATCATTACTGCAGTCTTCAGTGTCAAATGATCCTTCAGAAATCATTCTAATATACTGATTTATTAGTGTTTTTGTTTTTTTAAACAGGTTTTTTTAAACCTGTGATACTTTTTTTCAGGATTCTTTGATGAATGAAATGTTAAAAAGAACAGCGTTTATTTAAAATAGAAAACTTTTGTAACAATAAACGCCTTGTTCAAAGTTTGGGGTCAGTCATTTTTTTCTTGCTTTCTCTCTTTAAAAGAAATTAATACTTTTATTTTGAAAAAATGCTGTTCTTTTCAATGTTTTATTCATCCAAAATACTGAAAAAGTATCACAGGTTCCAAAAAAAATATTTTTAACTGTTTCCAACATTGATAATAAAAGTAATAAATCAGTAAATTATAATGATTTCTGAAGGATCATGTGACACTGAAGACTGGAGTAATGGCTGATGAAAATTCAGCTTTGCATAAATATAGTAATTATATTTAGCATAAAGAAAATTAAGTCTATTTTCAGGCCATTTATATTTTGCTATCATGACACTATTTTAAATTTTAAATAAATAATTTTAAAATAATTTAATATTAATTTTTTTTAATCATTTATTAAAATACAAAATGCAACTCAAAAATTTATTAGTTTTAAAGATTTACATTTAAAAAAAATATATTTTGTATTTGTTTACTTTTTTACTTTATTTTTTTAAATAATATTATTTAAATGTATTTAAATAAACTCTAACCTATTTAGACTGATCAACAATTGAATAAAAGTAATACTTTTATTTATAAAGGATGCATTAAATTCATCAAATATGACAGCAAAGACAATTATATTTTTATAAATATTTATTTTTTTTACTTTCCATTAATGAAATAATCCTTAAAACAAAAATACGAATCAAAAACTGTTTTAAGCATTGCTTATAATAAATCAGCATATTAGAATGATTTCTGAAGGATCATGTGACATTGACGACTGGAGTCATGATGCTGAAAATTCAGCTTTGATCACAGAAATAAATTACATTTTTAAAATATATTCATATATAAAACAGCTATTTTAAATGCTAAAAATATTTGTAAAAAATTCTAAAAAAAAATGCAGTCTTTTCCACAGAAAATACTTGTAAGCTGACGCAAATCTCCATTCTCAATAGTGGCCTGCTGATGATCTTTATCGTACTGTCATTAACATAGCTGCTCTATTTTGTTTCGGGTAAACTGTGAGAACATGTATTAATATAGCTCATGTTCTTGTACCATTAGAATTTTAGTGCATGCAAACTGTTAAAGACGACCCCCCATGTGATGTTCTTTATGGGTCCCATTTGACTCACTGTGATTCCCTGCGTCTGATCCCATTCAACAATTTGCCTTGAACTGGGAAAGACGATCGGCTCGGGTTTCCCATCGGAGTGGACTCTCATCTCGGACTACTTTGAAAGTGTCTCCTGACATTCTAATTAAGCTCAGAACGACGTCCCTCTGGGAGGTTGCCCTTCCGAAGCCATCCGGCAGGTCAGCGCTGAGTTATTTGCACTGGTTTTGTGGGCAAACTTAATAATTCCCCTAAGAAAAAAGAAAGAGTCTATCAATCCTGTGCAGAAGGGGCAGTTACAGCCAGTCAACCAACAGGTTGAAATCAAATCAGTGCTGGGCTTTTGTTTGTCGTAATGTTCTGAAATTCTTTCGTCAGGTCGGATGTCCACAGGTGCAAAAGTGCACTGTTTTGTTTTTGTTTGCTCTTTTGGCCAATTAGCGACTTCCGGAGTTTCGTAGCTCATCAGAAACTTATGTTTTTGAGGATATCACTTTATCAATAGCAACTCTGAATTAGTTTAAATGAAAGGAATTTAAACAAAGCTCTTGACACAATTTAAGATTTAAAAAAATATATGTTTCAAATTAAATTCCATATTTTTATAGTTTTTTTTATTTTAATTAACAATTTAAGATTTTAAAAAACAATATGTTTCATATTAAATTCCATATTTTTATAGTTTTTGTTTTAATTACTACTGCAACTGCAAAAAGCTCAGTAGTGAAATTATTAATATAAGATTTTTTTAAATTATATTTATATATATATATATATATATATATAATTTTATTTTTTTTTACATTACACTAATGCTTATTTCCCCCAAAATGGACCATTAAGCCATTTTTTCTTTAAGTAAATACAAACACTTATTTTTATTTAATAAAAGAATTTCTGCATATTTAAATTATTTCCAATTAATTCCGCATAATTTAATTTTATATTTTTTATATTACTGTATTACAGTAATGAGAATCTAATAAAATATATAGAACAACAAAAAGTGAAATATCTATTTCCATGTTTCTATTTAATTCAGCATAACTGAATTTAATGTTTTAAAAATTATTGCATTTCAGTAACAAAAACCTAAAAAAAATTACTATTGCAAGCTGCAAAAGGCGCAGTAGTGAAATATCAATTAAATTTTTTTGCTTGTTTTTGCACTAAAAATACTTATTTTATTCATTTTATTTTATTTTTTGGTGTTACAATAATGCTTACTTGAAAGTGGAAATATGCAAAAAAAAAATGCATTTTTATGAGGAACAAACCAAAATTAAGTAAGTTATTGATAATAAAGACAAAAAAGCATTTTCCCCAAAATAAACAATTAAGTCATTTTTTCTTTAAATAAATGCAAAAAAATATGCCATAATATGTCATAACTTATGCATATGTCATAATTGCACTAGTATCTTTAATTCAGCATAATTTAATTTAATGTTTTAAATGATTGCATTTCAGTAACAAAAACCTAATAAAATCACTATTGCAAAAAGCTCAGTAGTGAAATATCCTTTTTTTTTTGTTTTTTTTTTGTACTAAAAATAATTATTTTATTTTATTTTATTTTATTTATAATGCAATAATGCTTATCTGAAAGTGGAAATATGCAACAAAAAATGCTTTTTTGTGAGGAACAAACCAAAATTAAGTAAGTTATTGATAATAAAGACAAAAAAGCATTTTCCCCAAAATAAACAATTAAGTCATTTTTTCTTTAAATAAATGCAAAAAAAATATGCCATAATATGTCATAACTTATGCATATGTCATAATTGCACTAGTATCTTTAATTCAGCATAATTTAATTTAATGTTTTAAATGATTGCATTTCAGTAACATAAACCTAATAAAATCACTATTGCAAAAAGCTCAGTAGTGAAATATCCATTTTTTTTTGTTTTGTTTTTGTACTAAAAATAATTATTTTATTTTATTTTATTTTATTTTATTTTTTTGGCATTACAATAATGCTTATCTGAAAGTGGAAATATGCAACAAAAAAAATGCTTTTTTATGAGGAACAAACCAAAATTAAGTAAGTTATTGATAATTAAGACAAACAAGCATTTTCCCCAAAATAAACAATTAAGTATTTTTTTCTTTAAATAAAAGGAAAAAATTGTATAAAATGTAATATGTCATAGTTTATGCATAATTGTTTATTCTTAATTGCACTAGTATATTCAAATGTTTCTATTTAATTCAGCATAATTTAATTTAATGTTTTAAAACCAAATAATTGCATTTCAGTAAAAAAAAAAAAAGAAACTAATAAAATTACTATTGCAAGCTGCAAAAGGCGCAGTAGTGAAATATCAATTAAATTTTTTTGCTTGTTTTTGCACTAAAAATACTTATTTTATTCATTTTATTTTATTTTTTGGCGTTACAATAATGCTTATTTGAAAGTGGAAATATGCAAAAAAAAAATGCATTTTTATGAGGAACAAACCAAAATTAAGTAAGTTATTGATAATAAAGACAAAAAAGCATTTTCCCCAAAATAAACAATTAAGTCATTTTTTCTTTAAATAAATGCAAAAAAATATGCCATAATATGTCATAACTTATGCATATGTCATAATTGCACTAGTATCTTTAATTCAGCATAATTTAATTTAATGTTTTAAATGATTGCATTTCAGTAACAAAAACCTAATAAAATCACTATTGCAAAAAGCTCAGTAGTGAAATATCCATTTTTTGTTTTGTTTTTGTACTAAAAATAATTATTTTATTTTATTTATAATGCAATAATGCTTATCTGAAAGTGGAAATATGCAACAAAAAATGCTTTTTTATGAGGAACAAACCAAAATTAAGTAAGTTATTGATAATTAAGACAAACAAGCATTTTCCCCAAAATAAACAATTAAGTATTTTTTTCTTTAAATAAAAGGAAAAAATTGTATAAAAAATAATATGTCATAGTTTATGCATAATTGTTATTCCTAATTGCAAAATGTTTCTATTTAATTCAGCATAATTTAATTTAATGTTTTAAAACCAAATAATTGCATTTCAGTAAAAAAAAAAAAAAAATATTACTATTGCAAGCTGCAAAAAGCTCAGTAGTGAAGATTTTTTTGTGCTACAATAATGATCATTTGAGTGGGAAACATGCAAAAAACCTCACTAAAATAAGCCTCGTAGAGATTTGTTTTCGTTTGCCCAATTCAGATATGTGAATTCAGATTCCTCCGGCTCTCCAGTGGCTCTGATCTAGTCCATCTCTCGCCCCCCTTCCGATCATAGCAATATGACCTCTCGCTGTTGTCACTTCGGAGATTTATTGAGGCCACATGCATTGTGGTCGTCCAGCGGACCTGCCCGTGACCCCCCTTTATGAGCTCTCTGGACTAATGCCACATAATGTCTGTAAGTTAGCCTGTGCAATTATAAAGGCTGCGGACTGAAAGAAAGCTGTCATTAGGATGTGCTTAAGGACAGCGGGACGGGACGGCAAATGGACTGGGAGCCGTAAGACGAGCCGGGCCAGAAGGGGATAATTAGAGCGTTTTGTCCGACATTGTTGATATAAATATGACAAAAGCCCCTCCTGTTCCTCACCAACACGCACTCATTTACCCACTCTACGAGCCGGCCGTAGACATCAGCCTAATCATCATGTTCAACAGGTGGCGGGCAAATGCGAGGGGCATGAAACCGATACTATGTTTCCTGCAAACTGACAAACGTGCTAATTAATCCTCATCTTTTTTTCTTTTTTCCCCCCACTTATTGTTTTCCATCTGCTTGTAGCATGAGGCCACGCTGAAAGCAGTTTTCCTGCAGTCCATGCTGTGTTAAAAGAATCAAAAATGGCCTTTCTGTCATCATTTACTCACCCTTGTGTCGTTTCAAACTCGTAACATTTTGTTTTGTATCACTGAGTTCCTAAAAAGATTTAAAAAAAAAGAGTTAAAAAAGTTTCATGAAAGCAGTCGAAAGTACTTTAAAGTCTTATAAAGTTGCATTATAAAGCACTTATAAAGAGCAAACCAAAATGTAAGATATTGACAATGAACACAATCAAGCATGATCATTATCGCTTTAAATATATACAAAAAGTATTTTAAATGTTTATAAATAAACATTTTATTACTTATACTTGAAATTATGCTGAATTAAATGTGAAAAAAAAAATCATTTAATGTTTTTAAAATTGCATTAAACACCTTTTTAAACTTAAAAAAAAAACATTTACATATATATTTATATATATATAAATATATATAAAGGTAGTATTTTTTGTCTTTAAATTACACAGAATTAAATGAAAAAAAAATGTTTTTAAAATGTTGTATTTTTTTGTAATTTAGAATTTTAAACAATACAGAAGATAAATATAAATATAAATAATTAAAGATTTTTGTGCTTAATTATTATTAAAAAACAATAGAAACTTGTATTAACATATTGTATAATTTTATTAAATTACAATGAAGCATTTTCCCCAAAATAAACCATTTTCTCTTTAAATAAATATACAAAAAATACTTGAAATATTTATAAATTATGCTGAATTAAATTAAAAATAAAATATTAAATAAAAAAATAATTTAATGTTTTTAAATTACATTAAAGTAGTGCAAATGTAAACTTTTAAAGAATTACAAAAATAAAAGCAAAATTATTTATTTATTTATGAGAAACAAACCAAGATTTAAAACTAAAAACAAAACATTTAAAGGATTTATATATATATAAATATTACACTGAATTAAATTGAAAAAATAAATGTTTTTAAAATGTTGTATTACAGTAATGAGAATCTAAAATGAGAATTACAAAAATATTTTGAGAAACCTTTAAGAAGATTTTATTGACAATGAAGACAATGAAGCATTTTCCCCAAAATAAACCATTATCTCTTTAAATAAATATACAAAAAATACTTAAAATATTTTTTTAATTATTAAATTACAGTAATGAGAACCTAATAAACTTTTAAGAATTAATAACAAAAAATATATAAATGTTGCAAAAACATTTAAAAAGCAAGTCAATTTTACCCAAAATTAATCCATTTTCTCATTAAATAAACAAAAAAAGCATTCATTTAAGTATGTTTAAATACATCTTGTTGTATTATCTTTCAATTCTGCTAAAAATCCATTTAATGTTTTTGAATTATTGTATTACAGTAATGAGAATCTAATAAACTTTTAAGAATTCGAAAAGAACTCAGAAGTCTAATATCCAATAACTAAAGGTATTAAAATGAGCGGAAAATGTGCTTAAATGTTATAAAAATTATGCAAAAAATAATGGACAATGAATAAATCAAAATTTAAATCACTGACAAACCATGAAACAATTTTTTCATTAAATAAATACAAAATAAAAATAAAATATTTAAAGTATTTACATATACATCATGGTAGTACTGGTTGTCTTTAAATTATGCTGAAATAAATGGAAAAAAAATACTTTTAATATTTAAAAATTTTTGTATTACAGTAATGAGAATCTAATAAAAATAAAAAAACTCAGGAGTTAAATATCGATTTATTAAAGATTTTTGTGCTTAATCATTATTTTAAAAATGATGCAAAAAATATTTTTAAAAAACAAGCTACATTAAATTTTTGACAGTGAAGACAATGAAGCATTTTCCCCCAAACAAACCATTATCTCTTTAAATAAATACAAAAATAAATAAAAATAAAATAGAATAAATATTTACATCATGGTAGTATTTGTTCTAATATCTCTAAATTATGCTAAATTAAATATTTTTTTGCTAAAATCTTCATCTTGTTTTGACTTGAATTTGATAGATTTGTCATATGAATTAAACCTAGCGCACTATGACATATTTAGTCACGTGATACATGACAACCAATGGCGTTCAGCATTACAAACATCAAACCTGGCATCTTAGCATGTCATAAATCAAATATACATGACTATGAATGAGATTTGACGGTCTTTCATTTCGTCTTCAGTGATGCGGGTTGAGAACAACATGAGGGTGAGTAAATGATGACAGAATTGACTTTTTTGGGTGCACTATCCCTTTAAGGGAGGGTGTAATATAACAAAATCTCCTTCTGACCGTGTCAGTTAAATCCTGAAAATGAAAGATTGATTTGCCTTTGCAAACCAGCATGGAAATGAAAGCCAACATGTTGCTTTTAAATTCCAGCAAATGATATGTGCGGTAACTGAATATCCGTGTCAGTAGTGAAAGCACTGATTCATCGGCCCTGATGAAGAGGATTTTCCCTTCTTTGTAATTTTATGGAGCTGCACGGTGAATGAAGAGCATCTCACGGGGAAAATATATTTTAAGGTTTAATATCTTAACTATTTTTATTTTTCCATGTCATCACATGAGATCTCTTCTTTGTGGTCTGCGTCATAAATTCTGGAAATGGGTTTAACTTGGGGAATTGAAATTTGGCCCAAAAATAAAGCTTGTGATCATTTATTCACCTTCATGTCGTTCTGTACCAGTATGACTTACTTTCTTCTCTTGAACACAAAAGATGATGTTTGTCAAAAACCAAACCGGTTCCTTTCCGTGCAATGAAAGCGAATGGGAAGTTAAACTTTTGAGCTTTAAACATGATCATAAAACAGTCCATATGACTAGTGCGCTATATTTCAAGTCTACTCCAAATCACATGATGCTTTGTACAAGAAACTGGCTAAAATTCTAACTTATTATTCATTAAAATTGTTACTCTGGACTGTAGCGATTGGTCAATGACAACTAGTCATGAGATAAGTGAGAACCAATGATGTTTAATGTCACTAAACGTGTTTAGATGGGGTTTAGTTTTGGCAGCCCCTATTGGTAGATGTTGTAACTGTAAGTTCACTACATAGCATTTTTCAAAATATGCATAATTTTAGTATATTTGTATATATTACATATAATTTAGGAAAAAAATATTTTAATTTATGTATTTTATTATTGTTAATTATATATTTATATAAGCATTTTTAGTTGTATATAAATACATTTTTAATATATATTTTATATAATACACATACACACACACACACACACACACACACAAGTCTCTCACAAACAGACAGTCAGTGCAACCTTGATACCAGAAATACACTATCCATTATCAATTGCTGTTTATGTTGAATGCAGGGCCTAAAACAAACTTTTAGGCACACCTGCCAATTACCGGCCATGAAACATGCAGTTCGAGTGATGATTTTTCTTTTTCTTTTGTTCGACTTCAGCAGGTTTCACTTTAAAAGCAGCACGGTCTCTTTAAAATCTGATGCACATGACACGAATCTGACACATAAGCAATTTATTTATATATATATATATATATATATATATATATATATATATATGTATGCACACACACATATTTAAACATTTCCATTAACTTATGTATTAACTTTAAAAAAGTATTAATTTAAGGGACAAATGTGTGACTCAAAAGTTAACTCATGACAACCATGCGATTAATCACGATTAAAAAATGTAATTGATTGACAGCCCTATATATATATATATATATATATATATATATATATGCACACACACAAACACAACTTTTTTCTAATACATTGCTTTTCTTTAATGAGGGTAAATGATGTCAGAATTTTATATAACTTTATGATTTTTTAAAGTTGAGGTGTTTACTTTTTTTTTACCACACCTTTTCTCACATTCAGCCTCTATAGTGATGAATCGAGCCTGTCATATGGGTTTAATCCGTACCTGACATGACTCGTTGAACGTCGTGTCCAGGAATCTTCCAGCGTCCCGTCCCAAGAATCCCTGCAAGGGGACAAATGGCTGTAGAGGCAAATGAGGCCACTCAAGTCCAGGCCCAAATTCACTGTCAAATAATGGATCACTGGGGAGCAAAAAAGAGAGAGAGAAAGAGCTTGAGACAAGAAATAGAAGAAATTTACTATGCTTCCAAGAAACTCCTGGAACGCCAACAGTATTACTACTCGTTTTTCCATTTTACTCGAATGGCCTGTTGACCAGAATGTGTGATTATCTTGTTTCATGTCAAATGTCCCAGAGGCTCATTCGTTGACAGTTTGTCCTTCTGGGCTGAAAGAACATGCAATAAAATGTGGACACGATTCCAGCGGTTTTGCGCAAAGCTGGTGTTTGAGGCGAAGCGGCAGCGCGAGGCCGAGCGGCGTGAGCCTTCGGGGCAGCGCTGGACGCTTGTGGTTTCGCTTCTCATTTCTACAGAGAGCTTTTGTCCACGCTGGCACTGCAAACCAAGGGTGGGCCTCTGGATTTGAGTGATTTATGAAGACGAGTAAAGAGGCCACGCGGTCGACAGCGCTGTCACATACGGAGGAGGAGGAAACCGCATAAGGACATCAGAAAGGCTCGCGAGCGACGGCCAAAACTGCACGCCGAGGGCCCCTTCATGACAAGGAAATGAAATCCGAGCACCGTCCGCAGGGACGAGGTGCACCGGGAGGAAGCGAGCACATTTCCATCAAGTAAAAGCTGACAGGGGAAAGTCTGCATATTTCATCCAGCACATGTTTCGCGAGTGCAAAGAGCCAAAACCGTTTCAATTTTTCATCTTATTATTTTGTTACCCCGAATTTACCCATTAATAGCTCACACGCAGCCGCGCGCACCTGCGTTCGCTTCTCCAGATGCGCATCACGCATTTCTCTTCGCATTTGTGTCACGCCGGGATATTTGCGAAATATATGAGAACGCTTCATCCAAAATCCCATCAAACGCAACAATGCAACACATCCATAACAGCCCAAAACCGACTCGATATTCGCTTTGGGATACCGCTTAGAGGCTCGAAATGTTTTTATTGACATTAAAGTCAAAATCAAAATGGACTGTTTTATTTTCCTAATGCATGTTCATTTTCTTTATCTATGCCAAAACAAAAAAAAAATCTTTGTAATGATGTGCAATATAATCAAAATTCAATAATACTGCTCTCCAAAAATGTTTAGGCATAAATGTAAGATTTCTATAGTTAAATTGCATGTACTGTAAGATTTCCATCCATTTTGATACATAAAAAACAGGTCAAATAAAATGAATGCATGTATTTGATTTTATTTAAATAATACTTTTAAATTGATTTATTAAAACTGAATCTATTAAAACGTCTACCATTTAGTATTTTTTTCCCATTTATATATATGTGTGTGTGTGTGTGTGTGTGTGTGTGTGTATACATACATACATACATATATATATATATACAGTCAAGCCCGAATGTATTCATACCCCTGGCAAATTCTAACTTAAAGTTACTTTTATTCAACCAGCAAGTTTTTTTTTGGCCGGAAATGACACAGGCTTCTCCCAAAAGATATTAAGACAATGTGCAAGAGGTATCATTGTGGAAAAAAAATATTTCTCAGCTTTTATTTACATTTGAACAAAAAGTAGCATGTCCAAAATGATTCATACCCTTTGCAAACTGTCACAGTCTATGGGAAAATCCAAAGTTCTATACCATTCCAAATAGTCCCAGCTGTTCTAAAGCATCCTAATTACCCTGATTCATTGGGAACAGCTGTTTTAATCAACTCCACAGGTGAACAACAGAAGCTCTCTGTTGATTTAATGTTTTCCTGTTGCACATCCTGTTTTCCAGAAATATACCACATTGCCAAAACAAAATGTCATTTTTTGTTGACACACAGATGATGCAATATCTGAAGGTGGCGTGAGCTGTGTTTCAGGCGGATTGCGTAACATTATCAGCCCAGTAGTTGAAATATTCCCAGTGCATTCAGTAAAAACATGGCGTGTGTTCCTGTAGCGTTTCCGCTCTGTAAGAACGTGGGTTAAAGCTCTCAGTGGCAGCTGAGGTTCAGGAGCTGCGGGTCACGGAGGCCGTGAGCGAGAGACTTCCACTGCACAGCACATTAAGGAAGCAGCTCTAACATTTATGTTTTGAAGCATTGAGCTCAAGTGAAGCTCAACAGCTCCCTGGATCACAGCGAGGAAACACTCAACTCGGCCTGACAACAGCAGATCAGGGGCCTTTCCTGAGATTCACAATGACCCTAAACAACACAAAAAGGACGACATTTATGAGGCGTTTTTGTCACTGGGTTGAATGTATAAAACTGACATTAGTGAAGCATATCGTTCCATTCTAAAACCTAGTCAACTGCTTTGCTGTCTATATAAGCAGTTTACTTTGAAACAAGTATCCTGAAATAGATATTAATAAGCTCTATACATAAATAACACCCTTAACGTAAAAAAGTCTTTGTTCATGCCTTGCTGATGCAGTGTTGTTTTAGTACCATATATAGACCATTATAGTTTTCGGTAATATTTTTAATTATTTTATTCTTAAATTTTCAGCTTTCACTTTCATTTAAATTAATTTAAGTATGTGAAATTTATTTAAGAATGTTAGTAATTTAGGTGTGTTCTTGTGTTATTTTCATGTCTATATAGTATTTTTTTATTATTATTATTATAGCGTTTTTGTTTATTTTAGTTATTTTAGAACTAGATTTTTATTTTCTGTTTTCACTTTAATCTCAAAGTTTTGGCAAATTTGTTTTGTCATTTTAATAAGCTTTTTAAATGTCTATATAGTTTTTTTTTTAAATGTCTATGTAAAAATTATTCATTCAAAATAATTTTTTAATGTCTAAATAGTGTTTTATTAGTTTTTTTTAAATGTCTCTAAAATGTATTAATTAAATTTTTGTCATTTTATTAGTTTTTAATGTCTATTATTATGCATAAATTTGTATTTGTTTTAGTTTTTCATTTAGTTTTTTATTAGTTTTGTTTTTTTAAATGTCTATGTAAAATTTATGAATTTTTGTTTTTGTGTATATTTGTTAATTTTCTACTATATTTTATTTTTATATTTTCTGTTTTCACTGTTTAGCTACATTGAGTAATTTATTTTGTTTTCGATTTTCATGTCTATATAGTATTTATTATTTTATATTGTTTTTGTTTATTTTAGTTATTTAAGAACTAGGTTTTTTATTTTCGGTTTTAACTTTAATTTTAAAGTTTTTTTAATGTCTAAAGTTTTTTTATTTGCTTTTGGTTTTTTAAATGTTTATGTAAAATGTATTAATTTTTGTTTATTAGTTTGTGTATTTTTGTTCATTTTCTACATTTTATTTTTATATTCCGTAAGTTTAGCTACATTTTGAGTCTTTTTTTCTCTTTGTTTTTGTAATTGTTTATTAGTTTTAGTTTTTTCTACTATTAAAAAATGTGTATTAGTTTTGTTTATTTTAGTACTAGACTTCATTTTTATATTTAGTTATAATAATTTATATAGATTATGTTTTTTGTTGTGTTTTTGTCATTTTTATGTTTTTTAATGTCAATATAGTATGTTTAATTTTTATCTATGAGTTTTATTTTTAGATATTTTAGTACTATTCTATTTGAATATTTTCTGGTTTTGCTTTATTTTAGTCAAAGTTTTAGTAATTTTGTTGTGTTTGTCATTTTTATTCATTTTTGTTTTTATATAGTATTTCTTAATTTTTATTTTTATATAGTTTTTTAATTTTCAGAAGTAGATTTTATTTGAATATTTTTTGTTTCAGCAAATTTGTTGCCATTTTTTTATTTGCATAATTTTATTTTATTTTTTAAATGTCTATGTAGTATTTATAAATTTATACTTTTGTTAATTTTGCACTAAATTTTATTTTTATATTTTGTAAATTTGTTGTGTTTAATTTGTTTTTATTATTTGTCTCTATATTGGTTTTGTTTATTTTAGTACTAAATTTTATTTTTTATAGTTCTAACTTTTAGTTAAAGTTAATATAACTTGGTTGTGTTTTTGTCCTTTTTATTAGCTTTTGTTTTTGTCTATATAGTATTTGTTAATGTTATTCATTTGCTCTAGTTTATTTTAGTTTATTAATTTATTTTTGTAATTCAACTTTAAATGAAAATGCTGCCTTGGCAGACAGCTAAAATAAAATCGATTTATTTAAAGAGATTTATGTCAAGTAATGAAAATGTTTTTAGGTTGGAAATGTTTTGTTTTTATATTTTGTAATTTTGTAAGTTTTATTAGTTTTTGTTTTTCTACATGTCTATATAGTATTTATGTTTTTTTGGTTTTAGTACTAGATTTTATTTTTGCATTTTGTTTTCACTTTTAGTTAAAGTTATTTTATTTTTGTGTTTTGCGATTTTTATTAGTTGTTGTTTTTGTCTACATAGTATTTATTAACGTTATTTATTTGCTCTGGTTTATTTATTTTTTGTAGTTCAATCTGTAAATGAAAACGCTGCCTTGGCCGACAGCTAAAATAAAATATTATAATATATTATATAATATATTATAATGAATTATAATATTATAATATATAAAATACTTATTTATTTTTAATTATGTACAAATGTTTTTAGGTTGGAAATGTTTTATTTTTGTTAATTTTGTAGATTTTGTTTTTATATTTTGTAAAGTTTTATTAGTTTTTGTTTTTCTACATATACATGTGTTTCTACACATTCTATTCATGCATTTTGGTTTTGTTTATTTTAGTACTAGCTTTTATTTTTATATTTTGTTTTCACTTTTAAAGTTATTTTATTTCTGTGTTTTGCGATTTTTATTAGCTTTTGTTTCTGTCTGTATAGTATTTATTAACGTTATTTATTATATATTATATATTATAATGAATTATAATATTAAAATATATAAAATAATTATTTATTTTTAATTATGTAAAAATGTTTTTAGGTTGGAAATGTTTTATTTTTGTTAATTTTGTAGATTTTGTTTTTATATTTTGTAAAGTTTTATTAGCTTTTGTTTTTCTACATATACATGTGTTTCTACACATTCTATTTATGCATTTTGGTTTTGTTTATTTTAGTACTAGATTTTATTTTTATATTTTGTTTTCACTTTTAAAGTTATTTTATTTTTGTATTTTACGATTTTTATTAGCTTTTGTTTCTGTCTGTATAGTATTTATTAACGTTATTTATTTGCTCTAGCTATTTTTTTGTAGTTCAACTGTAAATGAAAATGCTGAATTGGCAGACAGCTAAAATAAAATAGAATTATTTATTTTTAATTATGTAAAAATATTTTTAGGTTGGAAATGTTTTATTTTTGTTAATTTTGTAGATTTTGTTTTTATATTTTGTAAAGTTTTATTAGTTTTTGTTTTTCTACATATACATGTGTTTCTTTTTATATTTTGTTTTCACTTTTAGTTAAAGTTATTTTATTTTTGTGTTTTGCGATTTTTATTAGCTTTTGTTTTGTCATAGTATTTATTAATGTTATTTATTTGCTCTGGTTTATTTATTTTTTGTAGTTCAATCTGTAAATGAAAATGCTGAATTGGCAGACAGCTAAAATAAAATGAAAATAATTTGTATGTCAAATAAAGAAAATGTTTTCAGTTTTAGTTAATGATAATATCCCCACACTGATGTAAAACATATGAAATCAGTCCCAGAAAAACGCAGTCTAAGTAGGCTGCACTATTTTGACCCTATTTCTAAACTTATCTGAACACTTTTATGCTCAGTATATTTTAAGTTTGTCAGGCAGACATGCTTTTACTCAGTAATTGCTCATTCGCAGATAAGATGTCAAGGTCCGCATCAGTCAGCGGCTAAAACGCTCCCCAGCGTCGCTGCCTTGAGCTCATAAACTCATAAACTCCTCTGCTTTATACGCCAGGAATTCAGTCCCTTTGTTTTGCCAAAAATAATTGCCGCAGTTTACCGTTTCTGCAGTCCATCAAAAGGGCCGGAAGTGATTACTGTTTATTAAAAAAATCTAATGACGTGCACCGACGGCGTGTTGTGAGTCGCGGCTGAATGGCCGCTCGCTGACGCCCCAGAGAGGTAAACAAAGACAGGAAGATCAAATAATGCATTCATCACATTCCCCAGGGCCGGGGGCCAAGTTCATGTCAAATCCATAATAAGGAAAGTATCCTCCGCGCAGCTCGTTTCCCCACACGCACGTCACACTCTGCTGGAAATCTACGCAGAGGATGTATTGATATTCCTGGTGCTTCCTTTCTCACAAGCTCGATACGGGGTTCGTCACATCGCGAGTAGCGGCGCGCATCCCCCCCCCACCATTAAACACACAATTATAAACCATTAGGCTGCCAAAACGGGGCCTTTGTTTTCTGTTTGGGTTAGTTTTTTTTTCTTTTGGAGGGAAGGCTATGGTGGAGTGCATAACAGGCCGGTAGTTTGTCTTGCCTGGAAAATAACAAGATTTAGGAGGTAATGAGAGTCTAGGACAACAACGTACAGCTGCCAGCAGCCTGCTGTTTCAATCATCTGTTTAAATCTTGATGGTTTATCATGTCTGCTGATGGACAAACAAATACAAACTGTGTTTTCTCAGATAGCACCGTTCCACTGGGAAAAACATGATGTTTTGATGGTATTTTTGAGTTTTGGAAGGTCAACTAGGCTGCATTTATTTGATAAAAACACTGTAAATGCTGTAAAAAATTGTGAAATATTATTAGAATTTAAAATAAATCCTTTTGATGTGAAAATGTTTTAAAGTGTAATTTTTTTCTGTGATAAAACGTTGAATTTTCAGCATCATTACTCCAGTCTTCAGTGTCACATGATCCTTCAGAAATCATTCTAATATGCTGATTTTTTTGATTATTATCACTGTTGAAAACAGTTAAATTTTATTTTTTTATTTTTAAAGAATCACAGTTGAATAGAAAAGTATTAATTAGGCAACACATATTTCTATTGCATTATTTTCAAAGAATTCTGAATTCTGCATTAAACACAGATGAAAAGAAATGTATGAAAAGTCAAAAATTTGTAATTTCTGTTATTTTCTATTATTAATATAATTCTGTTATTTTCTGTTATTTTCTATGAAATGTCTATAATTTTTATTAGCTTTTTAAAAAATAATTTTAAATTATTAGTTTTGTTTATTTTTGTCATTTTAGTACTAAACTTTATTTTTCATATTTTCTGTTTTCACTGTAAAAACATGGCATTTTGATGGTATTTTGATTTTACAAAGGTCAGTTAGGTGCCATTAATTTGATGAAAATACTGTAAATGCTGTAAAATTTGTGAAATATTATTAGAATTTAAAATAATTCCTTTTGATGTGAATATGTTTTGAAATGTAATTTATTTCTGTGATAAAACGTTGAATTTTCAGCATCATTACTCCAGTCTTCAGTGTCACATGATCCTTCAGAAGTCATTCTAATATGCTGATTTTTTGATTATCACTGTTGAAAACAGTTAAATATTATTTTTTTTATTTTTAAAGAATCACAGTTTAATAGAAAAGTATTAATTAGGCAACACATATTTCTATTGCATTATTTTCACAGAATTCTGAATTCTGCATGAAACACAGATGAATAGAAATGTATGAAAAGTCAGAAATGTGTCATTTCTGTTATTTTCGTCTATAATTTTTATTAGCTTTTTAAAAAATAATTTTAAATTATTAGTTTTGTTTATTTTTGTCATTTTAGTACTACATTTTATTTTTCATATTTTCTGTTTTCACTGTAAAAACATGGCATTTTGATGGTATTTTGATTTTACAAAGGTCAGTTAGGTGCCATTAATTTGATAAAAATACTGTAAATGCTGTAAAAATTGTGAAATATTATTAGAATTTAAAATAATTCCTTTTGATGTGAATATGTTTTGAAATGTAATTTATTTCTGTGATCGAAGTTGAATTTTCAGCATCATTACTGCAGTCTTCAGTGTCACATGATCCTTTAGAAATCAATCTAATATGCTGCTTTGCTGTTTATTTTTTAATGTCCACAATATTTCATTTGATTCACTTAGTTTTTGTGTATTTTTGTTATTTTAGTACTCAATTTAATTTTATTTAACATTTTGTTTTCACTGTAATTTTTAAAGAAGCAAATAATTTTACATCATAAAATGTACTTGTTTTAATATTTTATTATCATCTTCTTTTTATTCACAGGTTTAAATTATATATCCCTGATTTTCCTTGTGGTCTCAGACTTTGGGGCCCCATACATTATTATTAACTACTAAATATTCTTATATAATACATTACTATATAATCTTCTTGTCTCAGTATTTCATATGACAGCAGGGACCGATAAGGTCAATCTACTCCACATATACAGCTTCACGTAGGAGGGAAGCTTTCAGGAGAGCGTAATGGTTTTAAAACAGAATCATGTGCAGTTTGTTTGACCGGCTGTAAATGAAAAGCCGGTTCCCTTGTGGGCCGCTGCAGAGATCTCTGTCAGAAGGTGAGAAAAGCTGCTCTTAGTGGTCATACAAACACACTACAGCTGCTGCAGACAATTAAATAGACGTGTGAATTGAGGTAATGATGGCAATGGGAATCTTATAATCCTTATCTGTTTAAACAAAAAATTTCTTGCAAAAAATATATTGGCAAAAAAAAATCATTTTTTAATTAATTAATACTCTAATTTGAATTAAAAATGTTAAAATATTACCTTAAACATGATAAAACAAATACTCTAAATTAAATGTGCATAATTGTGTTAAAATTGAAACATGTGCCTACTGATTACTTTGTGGTTGTTCATATAATCTGTAGGTAAAAAGTAATTTTTTCAAATATTAATATTTTAATTTTTTTAATTGCTGAAATATTTAATTTAAATAAAAAATGAAATATTAACTTTCTTCCAAGTTCAAATGAGGAAAACACTTATAGACCATGAAACTTAAATACATGTAGTTAAAAGAGGGGGAAATGCATTTTTTTAATTAATTAATACTCTAATTTGAAGTAAAAATGTCAAAATATTATCTTAGACATGCTAAAAATATGTTAAATTAATAATATGTGAATACAGACTTCTTTTGTTGTTTATATAACATGTAGCTAAAGGTAAAACATGTATTTTCTGCAGAAATATTTACATTTTAATTAAACGTTGAAATATAAACATAAACATGGAAAAACCATAAAACCATGTGCCTACTGATTGCTTTTTGGTTGTTCATATAATGTGTAAAGATTAAAACTTTAAAAGATTTTTTGAAGATTATCCCCTGGTTTCACAGACAAGGCTTAAGCCTAGTCCTAGACTAAAATTTAAGTCTGAGCTGTTTCAACTGAAACAAAATTGCACTGATTGTGTCGCGTTGGAGTAAGGGAGGTCTGGGTCCAAATGCAGGTAAGGATTTTAATTAAATAAAAACACAAATAAACAAACAAAAAGGCCAACACGGCACAATCAAACATAAACTCAAACATAAACTGAACAAAACAAGAAACACGGTCAAGGGCCAAGATCAAGAATACAAAAAACCACAGAAGACAAAAGACAATGCAACCATGAATGCGGAGTGATAAGTGGGATCTCTTATAGTCCAGATAGTGATTGTGAACAGGTGTGCGTGTAATCAGTGCAAATGACAAGACAAACGTGAACGATCAGGGGAGTGCAGTGCAAGGGGAACAGCGACCTCGAGAGGCTGAGGGAAGCCCCAGAGCCCAGATCATGACAGATTGATATTAAAATAGATCAGTGTCTTTGTTTTGTCTCAAGATGCACACCAGTAATGTTTTTTTCTAAGCATGTTTATAAAAATTACTTAAATGTCCTAATTGAACTATGGCCTAATCCTGGCTTAGTCTAAGCTCTGTCTGTGAAACCAGGCCTATAACTTAGGTTTAAAAAGTATTTTTTGCAAATATTAATATTTTAAATTTTTTAATGGCTGAAATATAAATACCTTAAACATGTAAAATAAATATGTTAAATTAGAAATATTCGCCTATTTATTATTCATTTGTTTCTCATAAAATATGCAGTTTAAGATATAAAAAAAATATTGTTTTGCTATGATTGATATTTTAAAGATAATTTTTTGCAATAATTATTACATTTTTTAATTTAAAAAAACTTATAAATGGTAAAAATGTATATATATATATATATATATATATATATTGAAATAACTAAACATATTTGCTCAAATGTAATAATGTTAAATTAGAAATATTTGCCTATTGATTACTAATTTGTTGCTTTTCTTTTCTCGTTAAAACGTCATCTTTTCTCGTAATAACGAGATCTTTTCTTGTTAAAACGACATCTTTTCTCGTAATAACGAGATCCTTTCTCGTTAAAACGACATCTTTTCTCGTAAAAACGACATCTTTTCTCGTTAAAACGACATCTTTTCTCGTAAAAACGACATCTTTTCTCGTTAAAACGACATCTTTTCTCGTAATAACGACATCTTTTCTCGTAAAAACGGCATCCTTTCTCATAATAACGAGATGTTTTCTCGTTAAAACGATATCTTTTCTCGTAATAACGAGATCTTTTCACGTTAAAACGACATCTTTTCTCATAATAACGAGATCTTTTCTCGTTAAAACGACATCTTTTCTCGTAATAACAAGATCTTTTCTCGTAAAAACGACATCCTTTCTCGTAATAACGAGATCTTTTCTTGTTAAAACGACATCTTTTCTCGTAATAACGAGATGTTTTCTCGTTAAAACGATATCTTTTCTCGTAATAACGAGATCTTTTCACGTTAAAACGACATCTTTTCTCATAATAACGAGATCTTTTCTCGTTAAAACGACATCTTTTCTCGTAATAACGACATCTTTTCTCGTAAAAACGGCATCCTTTCTCATAATAACGAGATGTTTTCTCGTTAAAACGATATCTTTTCTCGTAATAACGAGATCTTTTCACGTTAAAACGACATCTTTTCTCGTAATAACGAGATCTTTTCTCGTTAAAACGACATCTTTTCTCGTAATAACAAGATCTTTTCTCGTAAAAACGACATCCTTTCTCGTAATAACGAGATCTTTTCTCCTTAAAACGACATCCTTTCTCGTAAGACATCCTTTCTCGTAATAACGAGATCTTTTCTCGTAAAAACGACATCCTTTCTCGTAATAACGAGATCTTTTCTCGTTAAAACGACATCCTTTCTCGTAATAACGAGATCTTTTCTCATTAAAACGACATCTTTTCTCATAATAACGAGATCTTTTCTTGTAAAAACGACATCCTTTCTCGTAATAATGAGATCTTTTCTCATTAAAACGAAATCCTTTCTCAATAAAACAACATCATTTTCTCGTTAAAACGACATAATTATCCTGTTAAAACGACATCTTTTTCTCGTAATAACATATTATGTCATAAAAACATCTGATGTTCCTGTTATAGATGATATGATTATATTATGTGAGCGAGCTAAGCTTTTGCTAGCGCTACCTTCGCCACAGTCCTGAAATAAAGGAGGATCTGCACGCTGCTGAAGTTATATAGAAATACACTGTTTTAATAAAGAATAAGTGTATTCATGCATGCACCCAAAATCCTCGTTTTCGTTATGTATGCTAAGAGCCGTAAGTCTTGCAGAAATGATGAGGGTCACTTTTCCAGAAACAAAAGTCTCAAGTTTCAGGTCCAGCATGGAAATAACGGTGTGTGGTGGCCAAAGTCTCCATGATGTTAACACCACCAGGAGAGGAGGGGAGTAAAGACTTCTTACCTTAATGGCAATCACAGTTCAGGTCTGAAACGAGAGAGAGAGAGAGAGAGAGAGAGAGAGAGAGAGATTTAGAGAGTGAAGAAATCTGCAAACACACAGCGATGGTTTCCTCTCTGCTCCTGAACCCACCTGAGCTGAGCTGAGCACCAGACCGTTTAACTATTCTGGGTCAATGTTTCACCTTCCCAGCCGCAGAAAACTCACGTGGATCATCTCACACACAGAGACTGAAAAACAGCAACGGAAATGGTAAAGAGAACATATTCACACCATATTTCAAATATTTCAAAAAAAGAAGGCAGGGTTTATTTATATAGCACTTTTTATATGCAATGGCAAATCAAAGTGCTTACATAAAAGTGATTAAAAGAAGAATCATAAAAGGTGCATATGAAATTAATAAATTAAAAAATGAAAACAATAACAATAATAAAGAAATCAAGCAGAAAAACAAATCATTGCATAAAGAAAACAAAGTATAATTTTAGAATATTGATATAATTATTGACAATTAAGAACAGATTCTTAATTACAGTATAAATTATAATTACTAGATATTTATTAAGATATCTCTTGACAAGCACACTTTCTCCTCAAAAATTCCTGTAATACAAAAAAAAACATTTAAGAATTAAAAAAACACTACAACACATACAACAACAAATATTATAATAATGATAATAATATAAAGAAAGAAATTCAATTGTACCAAAGGAAGGTACAATTAAAAAGTAATTGCATACATTTAAAAAAGTATAATTTTAGAATATTTATTAATATTTTTTTACAGTTAAGCATACTTTGTTTCCAAAAGCCAATTGCTGTAATGCACAAAAATCAAATACAATCAAATAAAATCAAAACACTAATAAGAACTATAAATAAATGAATGGGGAAAAAAAAATTCACAAAAAAATGCATAAATATTAAAGTATAATTGTACAATATTTTATAATGATATTTAGTGACAGTTAAGCACACTTTCTCCCCAAATTCTGAATTCTGTAATGGAAAATAAAAATATATATCTAAAAATAAGAAGGAAGGAATTCAATAAAGGAAAGTAATATATATATATATATATATATATATATATATATATATATATATATATATATATATATATATATATATGTGTGCAAGAATTAACTGCATAAATAAAAAAATAACTATTTTAGAATGTTAAATTAACTATTTACAATTAAGCACTCTTTGTTTTCAAAAGCCAATTGCTGAATAAAAAATGCATGAGTAAAAAAGTATAATTGAATACAGCATGAATAAAATGCATGAATAAAAAAGTATAATTGATTATTTTATTGAATATTTTATAATAATATTTAGTGACAATTTTCCCTACAATTACTGTAATGGAAAAAAAAATACAAAGATTAATATTATTATTATTATTATTATTATTATTATTAAGTAAAAAAAATATTTGCAAGAATTAACTAAAAATATAAATAATAAAAAAATATATATTTATTTTAGTGGTGGGCCGTTATCGGCGTTAACGTGCTGCGTTAACGTGAAACTCTTATCGCGCGATAAAAAAAATATCGCCGTTAATCTATTCTCAAATTTGGGTTGGGAGCTGGGTCTAAACTACGCAAGCTATGATGACTTTCACCTTGATAGTTTAACGCGGATGTATACCGAAGACTGTAGAATATGGTCGCGCATTTACGTCTCCTCCGCCAAAACACAGACGGGATCACGTAGTCCTCCATTCATAAAAACCGAATCTACTATAGCGAAATGCCACGTAAATTCGTCGTTTTTTGGATTCATAAATCAAATGTTGGTCAGTCACTTAATTCAAATCGCGATATGGACTAGTGTATGTGAAAACTGAAATGCAAAAAGACCGTTTTAATATGAATCCGATATGTTCCGTTTGCCTAGCTGTATGTATGCATTGCGGAGACGAGCTTTTACTACACGCATACTGAAACACACGTGACGCTCCCGGTAATTTTTGGCATTTTCATCTCACATGAACAGATAAACTCAATCTCCCAAACTGCTGTGAGTGTCACTTTTACCGTTTCATTTGAGAAAACTAGCATCATATCATACTGTATGACACAGAAACTTCACAGCAACCTGTCAAAATAAAAGTACGGTGTAACATGTAATGGGCTGGGTAGGTGTTGACGTTAAAAAAACACAATCTAAGGTAGAAAAAATAATTTCATTGTTAGTTAGTAAACACAAGTACATCTAATTGAACATAATTTATTTTCATCAACAAATTATCATAGAACAGCTTTATGAGCTTTATGATCCATTCTCAAAGACTTTAAGTCATTATTTGGGTAGCACACATATTCTGAATGCCTTCAGCAGAATTCAAATTAGCCATTTTAATCTAGATTAATCTAGATTAATTCCAAGATTTAATCTAGATTAATCTAGATTAAAAAAATTAATCTATGCCCACCCCTAATTTATTTACAATTAAGCATACTGTTTCCAAAAGCCAATTGCTGTAATGCAAAAATAAAAATAAAATAAAAACACTAATAATAATATTATTATTATTATATAAAGATATAAATGAAAATAAAAAAAATATTTGCAAGAAATGCATAAATAAAAAAATGTAATTGTAGGATATATTACAATGATTAGTTATGCACAATTTTTCCCCAACTTCTGATTACTGTAATGGAAAATACATATATAGGGGCTATATCTAAAAATAATAAAAAACGTGAATAATAATAATAATAATAAAGATAGAATAGAGAATCATTTGCAAGAATTCATTCCATTAAGAATATAGTAGTATAGTTTCAAGATATTTATTCAGATATTCACTGATTGCATTAACACAAAAATAAATAAATAATAAAAATAATTTTATAATAAAAATAAAAATGATTAAAAAAAAACACGTCCATGTGTTTGTTTTGTTTACTTTTTTCTTTTGATTTTGTGTGTGTGTGTGTGTGTGTGTGTGTGTGTGTGTGAACTTCTCAAGGGTGTCCATCCACTCTTTCCTAATGGAACTGTGGTAGTGAGTTATTCACAGTCTTAATGAGCTGTAATAAAACACGCGGGTGAGCAGAGGCGAGGGTGTCTGATTTCAGCAGCCTCCGCCAGACGCCCATGATCCACCACAGTCACGCCGCTATAGGGAAATTCCCCCACAACGCACACGCTACACCTCTCTTTGATTACTTCATTCATTAACACAGCAAACTCAATTGCATCATCACATTCAGAGTGAGCAATTAACACCGAAACCGCATCCAGCTCACAAGATACTCTTTCAAACGGACAACAAACCATTAACAGGGACAGCGCAAACACCAAATGCAAGCTCTTGGCCGATGCATTGAATATTACGGTGGTAAGAAATACTCAAGGGGTCGACGTTTCCTTCAAACGTCTGAGCCATTAAACCAGATATGTTATTATTCAGGTAGCTAGAAGCTAAGAAGACCTAAGGCTTTCCCCTCAAACATCCACCCTGTGTTTGTGATTAATAGCTCGTGACAATTTAATGGAGAAACATATAGCCTGGCACCCTGCAGTTACTTTCATAAGTAAATAAGGCCCATTAACACCATATGCTAGCCATGCCACACAAGGCGACTGGCTGGACTTAAACGTAATCGCGCTCGCATAAGTCAGAGCGGGAAACATCCTCAAGGTAGCAATTTCAGTCACATGAACGCCATAATTCACTGTAGCTTTAAAAGAAAAACCACGGTCAGTTAAACTCCTGCCAGCTGCTCAAAGGCGTTTTGTGCTGGAAAAGAAACTACAGGGAACACAGAAATAACTGTTCGCTTAATTGCAGCGCTAAGTCTGTAATTTCTTGTCATAGTATAGCAATCACAGTCAATCACTGTGTCTTTACACTCGTAACACATTCAGCACATTCATTAGAAGCAATAAAGTGGGAAATGTCAACAAATTAGTTCTCAAAGACTGTACATGAGAATAAAAAATGTTTATTTTTCTGTTTTTATTTTTATAGTTTTAATATGTGTGTAATGTTCTAGGAATTAATAATAATGTTAATAATGAAGTAATTATATATAAGATTTTATATAAATACTTTACAAACATCTATAATTTTCATTAATATTTTATATATAATTTGTATGTGTACATATATAAATAATTATATTCAAAAATACACAATTACATTTATGAATAAATTATATAATAATATTAACATTAATCATAATAAAAATTGTTTATTTTATTTTAAAAATATATAAATGATTATACTTGATAGTCAAATATTACATTATAATTACAATTTGTGTATAATACAAGTATATACTATACTAGACTATATATATATATATATATATATATATAAATTATATAAAATGTACAAACTAATCGAAATAATAATTTTTTAAATACTTTTTGAATTTATAGTACATAAATATTTATGCTTAAAAAGTAACAAAATAATTATTATTATCATTATTATATTACGTACTTTACATATATTTGATTTATATTCATATTTATATATTAAAAAACATTACATAAGCCAATAGAAATAATAATAAAATGATTATTATAATGTAAATTATTTTTGTATACTTTTTGAATTTATAGTACACATTTATACCTAAAAAGTTTTATACCTCAATAACAATAACAAAAGTAATATTATTATTAGTATAATTACATATATATAATTTTATATAAATACTTTACATACTTAATTTATATTTGCAAAATATATTAAAAAGTACATATTACATAAACTAATAGAAAAAATAATAAAAATATTATTATAATTTAATTTTTTGTATACTTTTTTAATTTATAGTACATATATACTTAAAAAGTTATATAAATAAATAAAAATAATAATCATTATCATACATATATATATATATATATATATATATATATATATATATATATATATATATATATTATATTTTATATAAATACTTTACATATATATAATTTATATTTAGATAATATATTTAAAAAAAACACATTACAAACTAATAGAAATAATAATAAATTATATTTGTATACTTTTTGAATTTATAGTACATAAATATTTATACCTAAAAAGTTCTAAAAATGAATAACAAAAATAACATGAATTATTAACATTACCATAATTATATATATTACATTTTATATAAATACTTTAATTTATATTTATATGATAGATTGAAAAAAATCCATATTACATAAACTAATAGAAATAACAAAATTATTATAATATAAATTATATTTGTATACTTTATTAATTTATAGTACATACTTAAAGTTCTATAAATGAATAACAATAACAAAAATAATAATAATTCTAATTATTATATATTACATTTTATATAAATATTTTACATATATATTTATATTATATATATATATATAAAAAATAAATTACATATATATGTATATTACATATACATAAAATATACAATGATATAATCATAATATTATGTATTATATTTTATATAAATAATTTACATATATAAAATAAATTCGACCTAATTCAATTCGACTTTATATAAAAAAATATGCATTATAAATAAAAGTATGTGTATCTTATTTAAGGGAAATTAGCATATATGCACACTTAAAAATATATGATGAACACTCATGACAAACTCTAATTCTATTGACTTAATTCTAAACTCAAAATACAGCTGCAAAGATGATCACTGCAGATAATTCTGCTTTAACGTCTGAGTTCCTCCCGGATCTGATTTGTCAAATCTGAAATGTTAATGTAAAAGGTAATTTTTTTGGTTAGTGCAGAGACTCCCTGTGCAGCCAGCAATGAATCAAAATCCAGCTGCCGTGGAAAAAGTAGAAAACTGAATCATCATTTTTAGTGAAGGAACAAAAAAAAAAAACATTCACGTAAAACTCATTGCTCCGATTTGATATGCAGCAGTAAATTGGACAAAATTATTCATTTGAGATGAGGGCCTGCTAAATCTATCAGTGTGTTATTCTAAGAGGCACTAAATAATGAAATAAATGTTCACAGCCTCCAGAAAGCAGTAAGGCCCTACCTGATGTTTTAAGAAGTTTTTCTTATTTTTTTATCACAGCTCACACTGAGAGATTTAACAGGGGTTTACGCACTGCAGCCAGTTACAAGAGGGCAACGTCAGATCATATATCAGGACTTCTAGTTTGCATTAGGAGTATTAACATCAACACTGATTATTTTACCTTCTGTCAGTCCGGCGTGCCTTGAGTCAAATGATCATATTATCAGATAGGCTACTGACAAAATACAAATGTAAATAAAAATACAAGGCCAGAGTCAATACAAAATGAATAGCTATAGTGGATTGTGTGTGTTTTGCTCATCTGTAATAAATGCATTTG
>NC_133373.1:44544827-44692175 GCF_049309525.1 Garra rufa
ATAAAAAAATTATATATAAGCAATATATATGTTTGTGTGTGTGTATACACATAATTTTATATAAAAATAAAAATATATAATGACTTGATTTTTATATGTGAATATTATATGTGAATATTATATGTGAATTTTATTTTTTATTTTTATATATAAACTGAATATATATTTATTTATATAAAAATATTATAAAAGTTATGTTCCTATAAATAAACATTTATATAAAAACTAAATACAAAATTTTAAATATATAATTACATACACATACGTATACATAAAAATTATTTTAATGTAAAAGTTATTTTACAATAGTGATAGTTATATATAGTGATTATTTATGTAAATTTAAATCTAAAAAAATATTTTATTTTATATATATATATATATATATATATATATATATAATATATATATATATATATATATATACATAATTTATATAAAAATACAAAATATATATAATAACTTGATTTTGTGTAAACGTATATATAAAAATTATTTTAATATAAGTTACCTTTTATATTTCATTATATAAAATATATATGTAAAATATATAAATACACAAATTATATTTATATAAATAAAAATGTATATATAAACTGAATAAATAATAAAAAAAAAAATATATAAAATATATATTTAATAAATAAAAAATGTATAATATTGCTTTATATATAATGATTATTATATATGCAAACATATAAAAATATTGTATTTCTTATATATGAACTGAATACATGTATATATTATATTTTTAAAAAATCTATAAATAAATATATTTAAACTGAATATGTGTGTGTGTGTGTGTGTGTGTGTGTAAATAAGCGTATAGAAAAATAAAAATATATAATGACTTTTTAAAATGTTTATATATGAACATGCTTTTTTTTACAATTTTTATTTTTATATATTAACTGCATATATATTATTTTATCATTTATATATATACATACATATAATGTGTTCGTAATAAATCAAATTATATATTTACTTCAATTATTTATTCTTTTTTTTCATGTTGCATTTCTCATGCAGACAATACTTTTACTCAATTAAAAGTGATTAATAAGTAAACATTTTAGTATTTAAAAGTCTGTTACAATATTTATATTGCTCCTAACATTATATTTATAGTACATTATACACCTGGCGAAGGTCAAGTGACTGAAACGTAGGTAATAAAGATATATTTTTATATGCAAGCTGTCTTTTTCCTAATAGTATACTATAATAAAACAGTACTAGGTTTACTGTGGATGTCAGCAGTCCTAAAGTCCTGGAACTATATTTGAGCAGCTTCAGCGAGCCCAGACTTTGACAAGGTCAAAAAAATCATTCCTTGTTTTAACTGGGAGCAGTTCTCATCATCATCTGCGCTTTTCTGGCCATTTACACTGGCAGAAACCCCACGTCTCGTCCCGCACGCATAAGATGAAGTGACGTGAGTAAACCGACGCCGTTTCTACATCCTAATAAGGTTTAAATTGTGGTCGGGATTATGTCACGGGACGCCGGGTCTTACGCGCCGAGTCCATCGAGATCTTTTACAGCAATCCTCATTCAGGAATACCAGCGCCTGACCGTTCCTCCAAGACTTTACATCTGCTCCAATCCAGACTTGACCCCAGGGCTTTCAGTCCTATTACAATGAAAGCGCTCAAGTTATTTTCATTATGCTGCT
Organism: Garra rufa; assembly: GCF_049309525.1. Classification (NCBI taxonomy): domain Eukaryota; kingdom Metazoa; phylum Chordata; class Actinopteri; order Cypriniformes; family Cyprinidae; genus Garra; species Garra rufa. The sequence goes on from NC_133373.1 coordinate 44,546,506, forward strand.
TGAAAGGGATGTAGAATCAATTTTACAGTTCTGTTTTATAAAAAAGTGAGTGAAAAAGAGCATGTTTTATCTCATAAATTCCAGGGATGGAGTGGAAGAGAAAGATCTCCACCTGGATCAGACGACAGCAAAGCAGCGTTTCTCCAAGAGTTGGTGCGGGTTTGAAGCCTTGGACCGCGGTGAAGGGGTTATTCGAGCAGGTACCGAACAAAGCGGTGGGCCTCTTGTTTCTGAAGGCGCCGAAATTTCATTGGTGCAAATACAGCTGCTCCATTATTGCCCTTTCAGGCCGCAGACTGACAGCATGACAGTTTCATTTGGGAGCCGAGGCTTTTAAAAGAGGCTCTGCAGACACAAATTATTATTCATTTTTTTTAACCACCTGCGTCTTTTAATGGCCGTTAAATGTGGTGGGTGCAAATTGTACGGGACATTCTTTCAGCAACATTTACTGGAAATCGTGATCTAATCAGAGTGAAATGTCAATGTGTTTTACGTTACAGTCGGATTAAATGCTCATTCAATACTCATGCATTCATACAAAAATGTATTGTTTAATAAAATACTATAAAATGATATATATTTTACTATACTATATATTATAAAATAATACATTTGCATCCTAATTCATGACATACATGAACCTTTTTTTTTTTACCTTTTTTTTAAATGTCTATTATGTGCTTCCAAATTTTTTCCAAATTCCAAAATGCTTTTATTTTTAATTTAAAAATAGACGCAAAATTACATGTGTGTGCTATATACATACATATAATTAGATATAAAATATTTTTTATAACCTCAATAATTATTTTTTATAATTATTTACATTTTAAAAAGAGTAAATATATTACAATATATATATATATTTTATGTCTTAGTTTATTTTCAGATATTAAATAAGTAATGTTTTTAAATATACACATACACATAAATACATGATATTAAAGTTATTTTATTAAAATGATGTGATTTTTTGTAGAAATTTTTAATTATATTTTTATAATTTATTTGCCATTTAAAAATATCAAAACACAATAAAAAAAGTGTTAGTATATATATGTGTGTGTGTGTGTGTGTGTGTGTGTTTATCTATATATAATATTTTTATAATATTTAACATAATTCATCTTTTTTTACTAGTATTTTTTTTTTATTTATTCATTTTTACATTTATTTTTATAATTTATTTACCATTTAAAAATATTTAAAAAAACACAATAAAAATAGTTTTATATTTTTAGATATGTATTTATATATTTTAAAATATTTTAAAATATTACATTTAAATTTAAATAAAAATTTAAATAATCTAGCTCTTTTTTTACATTTTCACATCTTAAATAATTTTGATTAAATTTTTATTATATATATATATATATATATATATATATATATATATATATATATATTAGGGCTGGGAGATTAATCGAAAAGTAATCGAAATCGACATTCAGAACCTATAATCGATCAAATTTTTCCAGGTCAATTATTTCAATTACTTTCCCTTTAAAAACACTACTGCGTGTGGAGTCACGTGACCCCGCTCCGTTACGTTACGTTATTCCGCCGACATGTCGATGGAGAGCTTAAACAGTATTTATACAGTAAAAAGTATTTACAGGATATACAAGAGTAATTTTATTTAGAAGAGATACTGCTTATTTTCTACTTTTAATATTTATTATTATTTTATAAATAATTTATTTTGTTTCCAAAAGTGCAAGTTATTTATTTTCACTAATTTAAGAAAAATGTGACTTTTCATTTTACGCAATGTGCGCTTTAATTTCAGTTGTTCAACACTGATGTTCAATAAATAATCATAGATAGTAGATGGTGTGTGCACCCTTCATTCAAAAATCTCTCACTTGTAATATGTGCGCATATTTACTGTACAAAACTTGTCAGTGAACTATGAGGGCAAAAAAATAAATATTATTTAAATATAATTAAATATAATTTTATTAATGAATAAAATAATCGTTCATTAATCGTAATCGGGTTAAAATGTTCAATTAATCGAGATTTTGATTTTAGGCCAAATCGCCCAGCCCTAATATATATATATATATATATATATATATATATAAATCTAGAATCTGATGGTGCAAACAATTCAAAATAACCTTCAAAGTTGTCCAAATGAAGTTCTTAGCTAGCACATTACTAATCAAAAACTAAGTTTTGATATATTTACTGTAGGAAATTTACAAAATATCTTCATTGAACATGATCTTTACTTAGAGTAACAAGAATTTACAGATAATGTACCCCTTGTCATCCAAGATGTCTTTCTTTCTTCAGTCGTAAAGAAATTATGTTTTTTGAGGAAAACTTTTCAGGATTTCTCTCCATATAATGGACTTCTATGGTGCCCCCGAGTTTGAACTTCCAAAATACAGTTTAAATGCAGCTTCAAAGGACTTTAAACGATCCCAGCCGAGGAAGAAGGTTCTTATCTAGTAAAACAATTGGTTATTTTCTAAAAACATTTACAATTGATATACTTTTTAATCTCTAAACAGAGTACACACAGATCTAGACAATACGAGCATTTGAGGTTAAAAAGTATATAAATTGTCTTTTTTTTTTAAAATAACCCATTATTTTGCTAGATAAGCCACTTTTTTCCTCGGCTGTGATCGTTTAGAGCCCTTTGAAGCTGCATTTTGGAAGTTCAAACTCGGGGACACCATAGAAGTCCATTATATGGAGAGAAATCCTGAAATGTTTTGCTCAAAAAACATAATTTCCTTACGACTGAAGAAAGAAAGACATGAACATCTTGAATGACAAGGAGGTGAGTACATTATCTGTACATATTTGTTATGAAAGTGAACTAGTCCTTTAATATCCTAATGATTTTTGGCATAAAAGAAAATTGTATTAGTTGGCCATTGCTGCAAATAAACCCATGCTACTCAAGAAAGATTGAGACAGATTTCAGTGACAAATTAATATTTTATTGCAAGTAAATTTTCAAGCTTTTTATATATATATTTTTAAAACGGTGTGGAAATTTTTTATTAGTTTTATTATCATTATTATTATTTTCAAAACAAACTGTATTTGAGCCTCTCCTCCACAGTTTGTGATTCCACTTCTGTTGGCAGCACACAAGGGTTTGCTCCACACTCTCTCCATATGTCTCTCTCTCTCTCTCTCTCTCTCTGTTTCAGATGCTGTGCATTCTTGGGTTTGTTCGAGCGGATCCCTCCTCATGTGCGGAGGCCTGACTTTCCCAAAGCTGATATTAATATCACAGACCATTGTGATGGAGTTATTTTCATGGAAGCCCAGGAGGAAGTCACGTGACTCTAATTAGTCCCCGGGGGCCGCAGGGTCTCCATTACGTGCCTTGTTTTAACTCACATAACCATCAATGAAGTGGAAAGGCTGAGGAAGTAGCAATCACTGCGCCTGGGCGGCTGCTTTTATTTGAATGTTTTCTCGAGCACCTATTTTGTTAATGGACCCAGAATCTGAGAAAAAAAAGTGTCTTCTCTCCTTTTCCCTCCTGACGTTTCTTCGCTTTAAAAATGAGCAAACGCACATGTGAGCGCTTACACCGATGCACTAGCGGGAAGATTGATGATTCTGGGATTTGTTGGTTCACACCCTGTTCAACACATGGGGAAAAATTGGGAATGACGGACTCACTCTGCTTTTTTTAGCCATTAAATGTGTTGTTCCTGTTGAGCAGCAACTTATGAACTCTATTCTAAGAAACTAATGCACTGGTGTTGTAAATTAAGAAAGTATTTAGCAAATATTAGTTAACTACATTAGTACTGACATTTTATTCAATTATCCAATACATTATTAAAATCAAAAGTTGTATCTGTTAATATTAGTTATAGTTAATGAACCTGAACTGAACTGGCTTTAATAACGTTTGTTATTTAATGTTAGCAAAAATAAAAAAAATAAATACTGTAACAAATAGTTAATGTTAGTTGCATTCACTAATGGAAACTTACTGTAAAGTGTTATAAATGCTACTGTAAAAAGTGTACTTTAAAAATTATTTATTTGTAAAACATAGCAATTTCTGAGTGAAAAGTATTTTTTTCAGACTTTTATAAATCTAAAGGGATTTTATCAAACATTAACTGGAAACTAGATAAGGATGTATGAAAAATCTATACAATTATATAGAGAAAATATTTCAAAAATTTTAATTTAAATTTGAAAATTTAAACATTTAAAAAAAAAAAGGAAGTTCTGGAAAACATGAGAGAAATGCCCCCCCCAAAAAACACTTTATTGTCGTATTTTGATGAAAGAAACTATACTGTAATTTTTTTTTAATTTCATGTTTAATTCAATTACTTGACTTTTATTTGTAATTGTTTGTAAAAATGTATTATCAATTTCTGAGTAAAACTTCTTTCTACATCAATTTTTTCTCCCTAGATTTTAACAAAATACTAGATGTTAAAGAAAATATTCCTAAGAAAATGTAAAAAAAAAAAAAAACATTAAAAAGTAAGTATTGGAAAAAAAAAGATTCAAAATTCACTTTATTGTGGTGTTTTGATGAAAGAAACTATAATGTTGCTTTTTTACATGTTTAATTAAATTACTTGACTTTATTTGTAATTGTTTGCAAAAAGTTATTAGCAATGTCTGTGTGAAATTCTTTGAACATTCTTTGTTTTCAGACTCATAAATCTAGAGGGAATTTTACAAAATATAAACTGGAAACTAGATGGTAAAGATGTAGGAAAAACCTATCAAATGATATATAGAAAATAATCCTTAAATGTTTTATTTGAAAAATATTACATTTACATTTAAAAAAAGGAAGTAACAGAAAACAATGCAAAAAAAATGCAAAAAAAAAAAAATATATATATACTGTTAAAAAAATATATATTTTTTTATTTCATGTTTAATTTAATTGACTTTTATTTGTAATTGTTAGCAAAAATTTATTAGCAAGTTCTGTGTGAAAATTCTTTCTACATCGTTTTTTCCCCAGACTTTTATAAATCTAGTGGGATTTTTACAAAATATTAACTAAATCTAGATGTTGAAGATGTAGGAAAAAACTATAAAATTCTATATAGAAAATATTCCTGAGAAAATGTTTTAGTTGAAACATTTTAAAAAGGAAGCACAGGAATCATGACAAAAATGGCCAAAAATAATAATAATAAAATTCATTTTACTGTGGTATATTGATGAAACTATACTGTAAAAAATATTTTTTAATTTCATGTTTAATTCAATTACTTGACTTTCATTTGTAATCGTTTGCAAAAATGTATTAGCAATTTATGAGTAAAAATTCTTTCTTCATCAATTTGTTTTATAAATCTAGAGGAATTTTTACTAAATATTAACTGGAAACTAGATGTAGGAAAAACCTATAAGATTATATATAGAACATGTTCCTAAGATTTTTTTTTTTTTACATTTTGAAAAGAAACAAAAACAAATTCCAAAAAAATAAATAAAGAAATAATAAAGAAAAATGTAATAATAATAATAATAATTACATTTAATTTTTTTTCATGTTTAATTCAGTTACTTGACTTTTGTTTGTAATTGTTTGTGAAATTTAACTAGAAACTAGATCGGAAAACCCTATAAAATTATATATAGAAAATGTTCCTAAGATTTTTTTTAAAACATTTTAAAAAGAAAGTACCAGAAAACAAATTTAAATAAAAAAATAAAAATAAAAAATTACTTTATTGTGGTATTTTGATGAAAGAAACTATATATATAGTGTTAGAAATCAATTTTTTTTTTTTTTTTACAAAATATTAACTAGAAGCTAGATGTTAAATATGTCGGAAAAACCTTTAAAATTGTATATAGAAAATATTCCTAAAACATGTCAAAAATGGCCAAAAAAAAAAGATTTTAATTTCACTCTATTGTGATATTTTGATGAATAAACTATACTGTATTTTTTGTATTTCATGTTTGATTCAAATACTTGACTTTTATTTGTAATTGTTTGTGACATTTCAAAAAATGTATCAGCAATTTTTGTCAAAATTGATTCTGCACCATATTATTTTACGACTTTTAGAAATATAAAGCAATTTAACAAAATATTAACAGAAAAGTGAAAACTTTATCATCAAAATTATTATCAATTAAAAAAATATTCATAAGAAAGTTTTTTTTTTTTAATCTGAAACCATTCTCCAGCATTTGCTTTGTGATATTTTGATTTAAAAAAAAAAAAAAATCTGTAAAATTATTTTTCGAATTTGTAAGAGTATGTTTTGCAGGTACATACTTTCGCAGCCTTTCTACTTCAAAATTGCACATTTATTTGAATGAAATTAAAATAATGAAATACTTGCAGTTTCTAAGGGGAAATGATTCCTAAGCTAATTTTTGTCATTTCAACTAATGTATTTCAAATAAACAGCATAGTATGAGCCATATTCTGCTGGAAGAACAGCGCAGCGAACAGATTTTGTGGGTCAGAAAGGTAGCTACTTAAACATGTGACAGCAATAACAGACAGTGCCACATGCACACTTCCCATAATTCTGTGAATTCACCTCTCTTCCTGACCTAATAGCTTCCATTTACCGCTGGGCGCTTTCCAAGGGAAAGTGTAGAGTTGGGCCAAAATCGGCGGACAGCTACTGATGAGATCTGCCGAGTCCAAAAATGTGAGCGTAATAAAACAACGGCATGAGGAAAAGCTGGACGTTCTCCTGGGCTGCATTAGCGAGGTGAGATTATTCTGAAATTAGACATTCTCAAATGACGCTCTTTGGAAGGCATTAAGGAAGACGGACGGTGTGCGTTCGAGTGTTGGAGAAATAGAGGAGGATGAACTGTCTGAATAACAATATGGCGGCCGGGAGTAGAATGATTCGATATAATTGTTCCAGATTCTTTAATTGGTCACGGCCTGAAGGCAATGTGCCGAAATGAACAAATGTCTTTCTGTGTGTTTCAGCGGCCCAGGCAGTAATACAATGAGAAGCCGAGGACGTATGGTGTTCAATCTCTTCCTTGGATCGCGCTCGGGATGTATTTATGGTTTTTCCTTTAGCCGTGAGCGGGTCAGAGGGCGACGTGAGGTCCTGACAGAACACAATCATCCATTAACGCTTAAACAGACATGAATGGAAAAAGGCAAGCAGTTCAGGGTCATCAAATCAGATTCTACTTATGCAACAAAAGCATTACCACATGGAGGACGGAAAGCAGAGTCACAATGCTTCCCACAGCAACACATGTTCAAACCCACAATATAGGAGATAGATATTTAAATATATATATATTTATATACATACAAGTTTTGAGAATGACACAAATATTAGTTTTCACAAAGTTTGCTGCTAAACTGCTTTTCTTTGTTTCAGTTGTTTCTGTGATGTACTGAAATATAATTACAAGCACTTCATAGGTTTCAAAGGCTTTTATTGACAATTACATGACATTTATGCAAAGAGTCAGTATTTGCAGTGTTGGCCCTTCTTTTTCAGGACCTCTGCAATTCGACTGGGCATGCTCTCAATCAACTTCTGACTGATAGCAACCCATTCTTTCATAATCACTTCTTGGAGTTTGTCAGAATTAGTGGGTTTTTGTTTGTCCACCCGCCTCTTGAGGATTGACCACAAGTTCTCAATGGGATTAAGATCTGGGGAGTTTCCAGGCCATGGACCCAAAATGTCAACGTTTTGGCCCCCGAGCCACTTAGTTATCACTTTTGCCTTTTGCTCCATCGTGCTGGAAAATGCATTGTTCTTCACCAAACTGTTGTTGGATTGTTGGAAGAAGTTGCTGTTGGAGGGTGTTTTGGTACCATTCTTTATTCATGGCTGTGTTTTTGGCCAAAATTGTGAGTGAGCCCACTCCCTTGGATGAGAAGCAACCCCACACATGAATGGTCTCAGGATGCTTTACTGTTGGCATGACACAGGACTGATGGTAGCGCTCACCTTTTCTTCTCCGGACAAGCCTTTTTCCAGATGCCCCAAACAATCGGAAAGAGGCTTCGTCGGAGAATATGACTTTGCCCCAGTCCTCAGCAGTCCATTCGCCATACTTTTTGCAGAAGATCAATCTGTCCCTGATGTTTTCTTTTGGAGAGAAGTGGCTTCTTTAGTGCCCTTCTTGACACCAGGCCATCTTCCAAAAGTCTTGCCCTCACTGTGTGTCAGATGCGCTCACACCTGCCTGCTGCCATTCCTGAGCAAGCTCTGCACTGGTGGCACTCCGATCCCGCAGCTCAATCCTCTTTAGGAGACCATCCTGGCGCTTGCTGGACTTTCTTGGACGCCCTGAAGCCTTCTTAACAATGCAGTGGAAAGTTTTTTCGGGATTAAGTTAATTTTCATGGCAAAGAAGGACTATGCAATTCATCTGATCACTCTTCATAACATTCTGGAGTATATGCAACTTAAGCAGCAACTTTTACAATTTCCAATATTTATGTAATTCCCAAAACTACTGGCCACGACTGTTTATTTATATACACACACACACACATATATGTAAATTTAAATATATATAAAAAATATAAAAAATTGACACACACACACTGTTGTAGGGTCTTTTGTCAACAACTTTAAGGCAAATTTTTGTAAACAAAAATCTGAATAGAATTAAATTAAATCAATAAAAAATTTAAAATACAAACAGAAAGAGGTGAAACTTGCAGGTGCAATATGAAGCTTGATACCGTTTAAAGATTAAATTAAACAAATAAATGAAAAAAAATACCTTTTTAGGTTATTATTTTTGTCAATACCTTACAAATAATACAAATAAATATATCATTCAAATGAACATTCAAAATAAAATTGCAAAAGTAAAAAAAAGTAAAAATCAAAAATGCTGAAAAAATGCAAACATAAGACCATGTTTAAAAATAAAAATAAAAACAATTAAATTAAAAAGAGATTATTTATTTAAAATATTTTTTGTCAACACCTTAAAAATAAAAAATAATATTATTTATAAAATATATAATTAATTTTAATAGAATTATATATATATATATATATATATATATATATATATATATATATAAATTATAATATTTTTATTTTTATATATAGAGAGAGAGCGAGTTGTTTCAAAAAATGTATATTTATATATAAAAAAAAAATATATATATATATATATATATATATATATATACTTAAAATTACTAAGTTATTTTAATAAAATTTTTATTAAACAACTACAAATGGCATGTATGAAATAAATAATTAAATATATATAGTTTATTCATTATAATTGTTTCTAAAAATGTTGATTACAAATCTTTAAAAAAAATTATATATATAATTATATTATATTTAAATACAATTAATCAGTTACTATTAGTAATTAATTATAATTTCATATAAATAGTTTATTTGATTATTATTATTATTACATGACTTTAAATACACACACACACACACACACACACACACACACACACACACACACACACACACACATAAATATATATATATATATATATATATATATAGTTATTAATTATATAGAAATTGTATAGAAATTACATGTAGGTGAATCATTTCATACAAGCCATTTTATTTGATTCTGGTAATGCATAAAATAATGATTTATTATATATTAATAGGTCAAATGACCATGAAGTAATTTAAATGAACTGACTAATTTTTACAAAAAATGCAGTATGTCAAAACTAACGTCTTGAAACTAAGATATATAGCTAGACAGATTATTTCTAGGCCATATGTTGTTTTGAGCGCTCTGAATATTTCAGCATCCTGTTCAGACCTCAGCAGAAATGTTGGAGGTCTCATAAAAGTGAGTTCTGAAAAGCACCTTTGATACGGAGAGCCGTGGAAAATCATACACGCTTCACATCTGCCGCACGTAAAGCTCCCGTAAACCGCCTAACGTTTGGCTTATGAATGTCAGCTCCACGCCGAGCGCTGTGTTTGCGTAAGATGTGGATCCCGCTCACGCAGCAGGCCTCCGCCTCAGCGCCGCGTTAAACGGACAAACCCGGCCCGCCGAGCGCCGCCGTCCCGTCCTCCCGCTGATCGCCACCGGACGGATCCACATTGAGGCCTGCGACACACACTGGCCCCTTTCAAACCCGCCGGGCCCCGCATTAACTGCGGCAGGTGCAAGGGAGCGCGGCTTGTTTTCCTTCACGGGCTCCTCAGGAAATCATAAAGCAAATATATTGCTGGGGGACGGTTTTCGGGGTGCCCTGTGAGCAAACTGAAAGGGGAAATGGATCAACGCACGGCCACTGAGGACGGTAAATCAACGGGCCAAAAGGAGAGCTGAATGTACTGTGGTGGCCCCCGGGGGCCCGAGCCCAAGGCCGGGGTTTCTGTCAGTCACGGCCTGGTGTTAATGTCAAACCCAGCTGGGTTTGGAGATGGAGACATGCGTCGATTGCAAGAACTCCACTAGAGGCCATCGTGTCACAGGGAAAGCGGCTGGAGGAGTCAGGGATGATTTGCATCTGATGCAGTTCGACAAAGAGATAATAAAGATGACAAACACACTTAGTGTTTTTGACCTTCGGAAAATAGTCCAAACCTCTTCTCAGATCATTTTGCTTTTGAGTGAAACCGCAGAGAAATGATACATTTATGACTTGATTTTCTGAATCTGAATCTGTGTTTCAGATCTGAATCGTTTGCGGTGGATTGTGAGGGCTGAGCACACTTCTGAGGAGGAGGCGTTTTGACCAGGACACAGAGGTTAAAGGTCAAGTTGAACACATATCCTGAGGGTGATGCTTCTTTTTCAAACCCATTGTTATTACAATAAGGATCTTTTTCTAGCTTACATTTAAGTATTTAGGTGGATAATAACTTGAGTGACACACTAAAACCTCACTTATAAATGTTTTTATAAATTTATAAAAACAATAATTGGAAAAAAACATGTGCAACATGACATTTTTAGAGGCACTGACTAATTAAAATTAGTCAAAAATATGTGTTTGTTTTTTTATTCATACTTTTTATTAATATTTGGTGATTTAAAATGCTGTAAAATGTTTCAAAATAATTTTTAAAATCAATTTATTGGAGGTGTAAGAATACCAAAAGTGTAAAAAATTATTACTTTGTACTTTGTTGCAACATGACATTTTTTTAAAGCACTGACTAATTAAAAAAGGCCATCGTGTCACAGGGAAAGCAGCTTGAGTCAGATTTGCATCCGATGCAGTTCGACAAAGAGATAATAAAGATGACAAACACACTTAGTGTTTTTGACCTTCGGAAAATAGTCCAAACCTCTTCTCAGATCATTTTGCTTTTGAGTGAAACCGCAGAGAAATGATACATTTATGACTTGATTTTCTGAATCTCAATCTGTGTTTCAGATCTGAATCGTTTGCGGTGGATTGTGAGGGCTGAGCACACTTCTGAGGAGGAGCCGTTTTGACCAGGACACAGAGGTTAAAGGTCGAGTTGAACACGTATCCCAAGGGTGATGCTTCTTTTTCAAACCCATTGTTATCGCAATAAGGATCTTTTTCGAGCCTACATTTAAGTATTTAGGTGGATAATAACTTGAGTGACACACTAAAACCTCACTTATAAATGTTTTTATAAATTTATAAAGACAATAATTGGAAAAAAAACATGTGCAACATGACATTTTTAGAGGCACTGACTAATTAAAATTAGTCAAAAATATGTTTTTTTATTCATACTTTTTATTAATTGGTAATTTAAAATGCTGTAAAATGTTTCAAAATAATTTTTGAAATCAATTTATTGGAGGTGTAAGAATACCAAAAGTGTAAAAAATATTACTTTTTTTTTTTATAAATTTATAAAAACAATAATTAGAAAAAACATGTGCAACATGACATTTTTAGAGGCACTGATTAATTAAAATTAGTCAAAAATAAACTTTTTTTTAATTCATACTTTTTACTAATATTTGGTGATTTAAAATGCTGTAAAATGTTTCAAAATAATTTTTGAAATCAATTTATTGGAGGTGTAAGAATACCAAAAGTGTAAAACATATTACTTTGTATTGTGTTGCAACATGACATTTTTAAAAGCACTGACTAATTAAAAAAAAAAAAGGCCATCGTGTCACAGGGAAAGCAGCTGAAGTCAGGGATGATTTGCATCTGATGCAGTTCGACAAAGAGATAATAAAGATGACAAACACACTTAGTGTTTTTGACCTTCGGAAAATAGTCCAAACCTCTTCTCAGATCATTTTGCTTTTGAGTGAAACCGCAGAGAAATGATACATTTATGACTTGATTTTCTGAATCTCAATCTGTGTTTCAGATCTGAATCGTTTGCGGTGGATTGTGAGGGCTGAGCACACTTCTGAGGAGGAGCCGTTTTGACCAGGACACAGAGGTTAAAGGTCGAGTTGAACACGTATCCCAAGGGTGATGCTTCTTTTTCAAACCCATTGTTATCGCAATAAGGATCTTTTTCGAGCCTACATTTAAGTATTTAGGTGGATAATAACTTGAGTGACACACTAAAACCTCACTTATAAATGTTTTTATAAATTTATAAAGACAATAATTGGAAAAAAAACATGTGCAACATGACATTTTTAGAGGCACTGACTAATTAAAATTAGTCAAAAATATGTTTTTTTATTCATACTTTTTATTAATTGGTAATTTAAAATGCTGTAAAATGTTTCAAAATAATTTTTGAAATCAATTTATTGGAGGTGTAAGAATACCAAAAGTGTAAAAAATATTACTTTTTTTTTTTATAAATTTATAAAAACAATAATTAGAAAAAACATGTGCAACATGACATTTTTAGAGGCACTGATTAATTAAAATTAGTCAAAAATAAACTTTTTTTTAATTCATACTTTTTACTAATATTTGGTGATTTAAAATGCTGTAAAATGTTTCAAAATAATTTTTGAAATCAATTTATTGGAGGTGTAAGAATACCAAAAGTGTAAAACATATTACTTTGTATTGTGTTGCAACATGACATTTTTAAAAGCACTGACTAATTAAAAAAAAAAAAGGCCATCGTGTCACAGGGAAAGCAGCTGAAGTCAGGGATGATTTGCATCTGATGCAGTTCGACAAAGAGATAATAAAGATGACAAACACACTTAGTGTTTTTGACCTTAGGAAAATAGTCCAAACGTCTAACCCTATTTATTCATTCATTCAGGCATTCATTTATTTACACTGTAGGGAAATTGGTGATATTTGGTGATTTAAAAATGTTGTAAAATCTTTATTATAAAATAAATTAATAAAAAAAGTTACGAATGCTTTAAATTGATCAAAAGTACAAAATTCTACTCAGCTGTTTTCAACTATATATATGTATATATTTAAAGCAAATCAGAATATTAGAATTATTTCTGAAGGAGGATTTCTGAAGTAATGATGCTAAAAATCACAGGAATAAATTACATTTTAAAACACATACAAGACTTTAAACAGATTGCAAAAGACATTTAAAAGAGATGGCAGTGACTCTCAGTTTGCAGAGGGGGCATAAAAAGAGAAAGCACATTTTGCAAATTCTGAGCAAACTCAGAAAAAGACCAGAAACATTTAGAAAGAAAGTAAACAGATTTAGTTTTAATCTCACAATGACTCTCAAACTTCACGAATCATGATTTGCGATTGGCCGCTGTGAATAGCTTTTTCCACCAGCACTTTTCATGTCATCTGCCTTCATTTCAGTCTCAACTGATCACTGCTGTTGAGTATCAGGTTACCAGTTCTCCAGCCAACTCACTCCCACTCAAATCTCCCTTCCTCTTACACAAACACATAAATGCCACCCAAAGCCTTTCAATTGCTGTCCTCTTCTCCATTCGTTCTTGTGGCCGGAGGATTCGCTCAAGATAATTAAGCTGGCTTGAGAAAACCAATTTACTGAAATGCTATTAAACCTATTATTATTATTCTTCTGAGACTAATCTGTGGACACTAACTCATCCTAGAGCTTTAACTCTCCAAACTCCAAACTCAGCCCAGATCTTCAGACTGTCCTCACCGGCTGTACTATATCTTTTCTAACTGGTCGGGCTTACAGTTTTCCTGAAAATTACGATGAAAACTGGGGAAAATCCCATAGACTTACATTGACAGAATGTTCAAATGATCAACACTATTCAAACTCCAACTGACAAAATTTAAACTAACAATATGCTAATCATGCTAGCAACAAATGCTAGTAACTTGATAATCCTGCTAACAAAATGTTAGTGACATGCTAGTCATGCTTAAAACATGCTAACAACTTGCTAATCATGTTAGAAACAAGTTAACAACTTGCTAATCATGTTAACAACATGCTAGTGACATGCTAGAAACATACTAGCAACTTGCTAATCATGCTAGAAACAAGTTAGCAACTTGCTTATCCTGTTAACAACATGCTAGTGACATGGTAGAAACATGCTATCAACTGCTAATCCTGTTATAAACATGCTAGTGACATGGTAGAAACATGCTATCAACTTGCTAATCATGTTAACAACATGTTAGCAAAGTGTTAATCATACTAGAAACATGCTAGCAACATGCTAATCCTGTCAACAACATGCTAGTGACATGCTAGTAATGGTAGAATGATACTATCAACTTGCTAATCGTGTTAGCAACAAATGCTAGCAACTTGCTAATCATGCTACAAACATGCTAGCAACTTGCTAATCATGTTAACAACATGCTATTGACATGCTAGTCATGCTAGAAACATGCTAGCAACTTGCTATCAACTTGCTAATCCTGCTAAAAACATGCTAGCAACTTGCTAATCATGCTACAAACATGCTAGTAACTTGATAATCATGGTAACAACATGCTAGTCATGCTAGAAACATGCTATCAACTTGCTAATCATGTTAGCAACTTGCTAATCATGCTAAAACATGTTAGCAACTTGTTAATAATGCTAGCAAAATGCTGGAAACATGCTAGTGACATGCTAGTCAAGTTAAAACATGCTAGTAACTTGCACAACATGCTAGTCATGCTAAAAACATGCTAGTAACTTGCTTATCATGTTAACAACATGCTAGTCATGCTAGAAACATGCTATCAACCTGCTATCAACTTGCTAATCATGTTAACAACATGCTAGCAACTTGCTAATCATGCTAAAAACATGTTAGCAACTTGTTAATTCTAGCAACATGCTAGTGACATGCTAGTCACGTTAAAACATGCTAGTAACTTGTGCAACATGCTAGCAACATGCTAGTCATGCTAAAAACATGCTAGTAACTTGTTTATCATGTTAGCAACTTGTTAATCATGCTAGGAACATATTAGAAACATGCTAGTGACATGCTAGTCACGTTAAAACATGCTAGTAACTTGCGCAACATGCTAGTCATGCTAAAAACATGCTAGTAACTTGCTTATCATGTTAAAACAACAAAAAATTCTAGCAACTTGCTTTTAAACTTTTAAAACTTATTATACTTTTTACACTTTAACTTTTTTAACTTTCAAACTTTCTGGTCCGGCTTTCTCAAGCCAACTTAAAGTTTGTCTTGACGAACTTTTTTATCTAGTTGCTCTTGTTCCAGCATTTGATCATTGAAAAGGTTTACCCCTCAATGAGTTAACGATATCATTTTGACTTTTGCATTTATTGCGACTGGTTCACATGCGAAGGTAAAAGAGGATTGCAGTCACACCCATCGTGTAACGCTATACCTTCCCTGGACGGGCCTTTCAGGGCTTTTAGACACAAGTTGTCTTGGCTTTTCGTCTGATTGAGCGATTCAACACATCATATATAGAAACAGCTGTGCTACAAATGAGCCCCTGCACGCTGACTTTGATAAATGTGCTGAATTGACTGCATACTAGCCCTCAGGACGACGGCCTCCTGCGATTTCCTTGCCCCCGTCAAGTTAAACGTCTCTTAACAACACGTATGTCTGTTTCAATGCGCTCCTCTTTCGCCGCTCCATCACCGAGCTGGAAGCGAATTATGAAAAACTCTGACATTACAGGGAAGTGCAATTCAAGCTGTGTAAATATGAATTCATATACAGACCGCCGTCCTCAAGAGCGGTTTAAATCATAAGCACATTAGGCATTGTACATAATCCCAGCCGCACGTATAAATCACTGCAGTGCTGCAGTAATGAGTGGTAATGCTGGGAATACACTAACTATGAGAGTGTTCTGTGTTCATGACCTCTTCATGACAAACGCTTTACTGTGTTTCTCTCATAGCCTTAGGACAAATGTTTCGCATTCACCCCATACTGCAAAAATATATCTGGTATGTATGAAATATATTGGAATAAAGTGTTCATATTGAGTGTTTCTACTCTTTTTATTTAAGGAGAGACACGTTTTGTTTTTTCATGCACCTGTCAAGTTTGAGATTTTGGGCTTTTTGCTGTTTCCTGAAGTGTTTTAACAGACTATTTGAAAGAAAACACCCAAAAGACACCGTTAAGTCTTTCTTTTATAGCACTTTATCTATTTGTGTCAATAGATTTCAATTACAATCCATATTTTTAAAGGCCGTTTTCTCAAAATGAGTTTTTTCAGTAGCACTTACACACATCAAACTTTACATTTGTATTCCTGTCTATATCCTGAAGGTTTTTACAGAGGGATTTGTTCATATATATTTTTCTTGATTTTATACTTTTTATTTTCCCCAAAATGGTAGAAAATATGTTTTCTGTCAGTTCTAAGTTTTTTCTGAATTACGGACTGACAAAATGAGACCCCTCTGTAAAAACATTTGACTCTAATATGTCAAAAAAAATTAAACAGGAATTTTGAAACTGACTTCATTCAGTGTTTACATTTTTGTACTAGAAATGTATGCAAATTACCACATATTTCGTTAAATAATGGCTCATTTGCATATTTAAACCTAACATTTTAGAAAACTTGTAATACAAAAAGTGTTTGCAATTATCAATGTAATTAATTAACTGGTTAAGTAAGGTGATAACTATTAGTTAATTTTTTTTATCCTATTCACCTGCAGTGAACATTTTCAGCTTTACTCCAGTCTTCAGTGTCACATGATCCTTCAGAAATCATTCTGATATGCTGATTTGCTGTTCAAGAAACATTTATTATTATTGTCTATATTTAAAAGAGTTGAGTAATTTCTTTCAGGATTCTTTGATGAATAGAAAGATCCGAAGATCAGCATTTACCTGAAATAAAAAGCTTTTGTAACATTATACACTATACCATTCAAAAGCTTGGAGTCAGTATGTGTGTGTGTGTATATATGCACATATATATCCATATATAGGGAAATAAATTATAGAAATTAATACTTTTATTTAGCAAGAATGCTTTAAATTGATCAAAAGTGATGAAAAAGACATTTACAATGTTACAAAAGAAATCTATTTCAGATAAATCTGTTATTCTGAACTTTCTATTCATCAAAGAAACCTGAAAAAAATCTACCCAGCTGTTTTCAACTTAATAATAATAATACATGTTTTTTGTTTAAAGTGTGACTGCAAAGTAATTTGATAATTGAAAAAAAAAAACGATGTTTTTAAAAAAAATCACTTGTAGTGTGTGTTATACTGAAAATAGTATACACACGCCTTGAGATGTGGGGACAATTGTGATATTCGATGGTTTAAAAGGCTGTGAAATGTTTCAAAATAATCTTTAAATCTCAAAAATTTATATTTTAAGGCGATACAATCTTTTCCCTTTTTTTGGGGGGGGGGGGGGGGGGTATACAAAAGGCACAAAATACCAAGAAAGACCCACAACCTCAATGAAATTAACCAGCATTAAATAACTACTTGTTGACATTAACCATTAGATGAAATGTAATTTACTTTCAGAGGCAGAGCGAGTTGTTTTATTCTGAAAAATGATTATAAAGACAAACATTTTGATTGGAAAAATAAATTAATCAAAAGTAATGATAAATTTACAATGTTACAAAAAAAATCTATTTCAGATAAATGCTGTTCTTCTGAACTTTCTATTCATCAAAGAAACCTGAAAAAGTTTTCTTTACGATGCTAAAAATTCAGCTTTGAAATCACTGGAATAAATGACATTTTTAAATATATTCAAAATATAAAACAGTTTAAATAGTAAGAATATTTGACAATATTTTTTGTTTATGTTTTTACTGTGCTTGGGATCAAATAAATGCAGGCTTGGTGAGCAGAAAAGACTTCTTAAAAAAAAAAAAACAGTAAAAATCTGTAGTGGTGCAACTTTTATTTATTGTTTTATTGTATTGATAGTTCTATTGAAAAATCCACAAATGTACTACTAATACATATCCATTTCATCATTAAAAATTATTAATTATGATTTATTGAATTTTGTGTTCAACTCGTAAATAGTGTTTGAATGGATATCCTTACACAAATGAACCATGGTTTTAATACAAATAAAAACAAAAAGGCCATGGTTATTGTAATTAAACTATGATAACCACAAATTAGCCATGGTTTTGCTACAATAACCATAGTTTAACCATGGTATTTGTAGTAAAACTCAATCCGCCAAAGAAACAAAACAAGGTTACTGCATTTTTACTATAATAAAACCATGACTATTTGTCGTGAGGACCATTGTTGTATGGATAATAATGTGTTAAAAACGCGTTTTATGCATCTGAAATGATAATAACGTTAACGCGTGAGATGCGAGAACGGCGCGAACGTCACGCGCTCTGGGCGGGAAAAGAGCGCGACGGTCACGAGAAAAAGGCGGCAGGATTGAACTCAGAGGAGAACTGGTCGTAAACACAGTGGAGTTATCGATATCGAAATGTGTCGATTTGTTTCCTCTCTTGATTCAGGTGAGGTTCACACAGGTCTCTCATTTTTATGTTTGTTTGAATGTTTTCGCGACGCTACGCGTTTGTCTCTTTCCCTCAGAGTCATGTAACGTTAGTCAGCGTGTAGATTTGTTTGTTTATAAAGACTAGGACGAATTTTGAAACAGATTGTGGTGAATTTTACTACTTGGGTTGTGAAACATAATCAAACTGTTGTTTATATGTATCTTTATTGGCGTTATAAAGCGTTTCAGCGCTGTGGAATACTAGATTCTGATTGGCCAATCTCCTCAGACTGGCGTCATCTGGCGTCTTAGGTGAGACACTGCAGGTGAATAGGAAAAAAAATTAAATTTAATAATTAACTAATACAATAGTTATCACCTTACTTACACCGTTGATTGATTACATTGATAATTGCAAAAATGTTTTATATTACAATTTTTTCTAAAATGTTAGGTCTAAATATGCAAATGAGGCATTATTTAATGAAATATGCGCTAATTTGCATACATTTCTAGTACAAAAATCTAAACACTGGATGAAGTCAGTTTCAAAATTATTGTGTAATTTTTTTTGACATATTATAGTCAAATGTTTTTACACAGGGGATTTTGGATATCTCATTTTGCCACTCCATAATTCAGAAAATACTTTTTTGTAGAAAAGGTTTTTTTTGCAGTTTTTTGGGGGAATAAAATGTATAAAATCAAGCAAATTATATCTGAACAAATCCCTCTGTAAAAACCTTCAGGATATAGACAAGAATAAAGATGTAAAGTTTGGTGTGTGTAAGTGCTACTGAAGTGGAGATTTATGGCTAAGTGTAGGAGAAAAAAATAATTTTGAGAAAACAGCCTTTAAAAATATGGATTGCAATTCAAATCTATTGACACAAATAAAAAAAGACTTAACAGTGTCTTTTGGATGTTTTCTGTCCACTAGTCTGATAAAAAAAAAAAAACACTTTATGAAAAACCAAAAAGCCCAAAATCTCAAACTTGACAGGTGCATGAAAAAACTGTTTTTTTATTTGTAGTGTCTCCTCTTATTTATTTTCACAAAAGTGACTTTGGAGGACCGCTTTATTAATACTTTATTGTTGCTATATGGCATTGGAATGGACTCTTCTTTTGGTACTAATAGACTATTTTTTTCTTGGGGAAAGCTCAACATCTTTAATCTTAACATATATTTTGCAATAATGGCTGGGTGACTGTATTGTTACTTGTAGGTAATTTAGTTTATCTTATCAGTTATTTATTTTTAAAAAGTTTTACTTTTTAGTTAGGTCTATTTAACAGGTTATTCTATGTCAGTTGTTTTATTTATTTATTTTTTCCTTTATTCATTTTTTTTTTCAAATTATAATTCAAAGAACAATAACATATAACATGTTATCAAAAATAAGAAAAGGAAAAGAAAAAAGGATAGAAAGACAAATAACAAACAAAAATAGTTGCCAGGGGGAGGAAAGTATTAAACTTCAAAAACAAAATACAAGATATACAAATACATACATGTATGCATATACAAAATCAAATAAGTATATTAATATTGATAAGGATATTTTTGGTTATAGATTTTTGGACCTTACACCATAGTGTAACAGAGTAGGTACAGTGCCAAAATAAGTGCAAGGCAGTTTCTTCATATTCATTACAAAAAATAAAATTTAAATATATATATATATATATATATATATATATATATATATATATATATATATATATAATATTATTATTATTATTATTCCATTCAATAAAGAGACCCAATGAGACAAAACATAAGGTACAGTAACAATTTCTCTTTGGAAAAGAGCACGAATAGCTCTATTATTATTCTTGAGGTTTGAAGAAAAACAGATTTTACCAATATAAGATTAAGTAACATCAAAAGACTGAATCGAGAGAATAGTCTTTATCAATACCTCTAAATAGCATATGAGTACCTGAAGGGACTGAACCAAAAAAAAATGCAAATTCTTTTTGAGTAACTAGTATTTTATAATAAGAAAAGGAATTCATCATAAGAAAATAGTGTTCTTTCTTTATTATATAAACGACTAACCAACTTAATATCGTTGTCAAACCAGTTCTTAAAAAAAAAAGAGATTTGTGTTTGTAAAGAATGTTTCTGTTATTCCAGATGAAATTGCGATGAAGAGAATAATTATGCTTATATATAAATGACCAAGATAAGAGCACTTGTTTGTGGAAGGCAGATAACTTGGCTGGAATTTTATCTATATTATAATTACACATTAAAACAAAACTAAGACCACCAATATTTGAAAAAACATAATTAGGAGTAAAATTCCAGATAGAAGTGTTTTTTTTAAGTGTTGCTTAATCCAATTAATCTTAAAAGTATGGTTCATAGTAGTGAAATCTAAGAAATTAAGGCCACCATTCTCATATGTATTCATAATTACAGTCTTTTTATCATAGTGTGTTCGATTTTTCCATAGGAAATCAAATAGCATTTTATCAATATTTCTACTAGTAGGGTTATTCAGATACAAAGATAAGGAGATATTAAGGGAGATATTTCTTTGAAGCCAAAAATTGAATTTTTTTAGTTTTATCAATTATGGTGTTAACCATATGGACCTAAGTATCTAACACTATCTTTAACAGGAATGTTACAAATACTTGTTAAATCACAGTCTTTAACAGCCATTAGTTCAAACTTACTAATATTGAGATAGAGACCAGAGGCACTAGAAAACTTATTAATAACATTAACTGCAATTTGGTCACTTTTATTTTTATTTTTTAAAAAGGGTTGTATCATCGGCCAACTGATTTATAATAATTTCTCTATTTGCAATTGAGATACCCTTAAGAATACTTTTTTTTAACATGCACAGATAATAATTGGGTTACAAGCAGGAAAAGATACGGAGAGATAGGACAACGCTGTCTAATACCTCTTTTTAAATCAAATCTAGAGGTAGTTCTATGTTTGAATGTCAGTTGCTTTAACAATGCATCAATCAATCAATCGGCCATATCGGTGGCACTGAACATAAACAATGTCACTGAACCAAACAAAACTCAAATATTTTGCTGATTATCGCAGCTGAAAATGGTCATTTATTGTCATGTTTTGGCCTGTACTAATTGGTCAAATCAGTACTGTAGACTGCCAATAGTTATTACCAAATTTAAAGAGAACAGTGGAAAAAACTGTCTGAGGAACAAAAAGCGTTTGTGGTTGACCAAACCGAACCAGAATTTCTAAGCAAGAATTTTGTTTTTAATTTTTGTGTTATATAATTTCCAGTCAGGCAGGTCAAATATTAGACTAATATCTTAATTAATACTGCTCATACTTTGGTTTGTCAAAATATTGCATCTTTTCCTGCTAAGTCCTTCTCTATATGATTTAACAGCTTCCACACAGTTTTTCCATGGCCAGAATAATTTAGCAAAACAACTATTCAGTAGTACAGTCGTGGCCAAAAGTTTTGAGAATGACACAAATATTAGTTTTCACAAAGTTTGCTGCTCAACTGCTTTTAGATCTTTGTTTCAGTTGTTTCTGTGATGTACTGAAATATAATTACAAGCACTTCATACGTTTCAAAGGCTTTTATCGACAATTACATGACATTTATGCAAAGAGTCAGTATTTGCAGTGTTGGCCCTTCTTTTTCAGGACCTCTGCAATTGGACTGGGCATGCTCTCAATCAACTTCTGGGCCAAATCCTGACCGATAGCAACCCATTCTTTCATAATCACTTCTTGGAGTTTGTCAGAATTAGTGGGTTTTTGTTTGTCCGCCCGCCTCTTGAGGATTGACCACAAGTTTTAAGATTGGGGAGTTTCCAGGCCATGGACCCAAAATTTCAACGTTTTGGTCCCCGAGCCACTTAGTTATCACTTTTGCCTTATGGCACGGTGCTCCATCGTGCTGGAAAATGCATTGTTCTTCACCAAACTGTTGTTGGATTGTTGGAAGAAGTTGCTGTTGGAGGGTGTTTTGGTACCATTCTTTATTCATGGCTGTGTTTTTGGCCAAAATTGTGAGTGAGCCCACTCCCTTGGATGAGAAGCAACCCCACACATGAATGGTCTCAGGATGCTTTACTGTTGGCATGACACAGGACTGATGGTAGCGCTCACCTTTTCTTCTCCGGACAAGCCTTTTTCCAGATGCCCCAAACAATCGGAAAGAGGCTTCATCTGAGAATATGACTTTGCCCCAGTCCTCAGCAGTCCATTCGCCATACTTTTTGCAGAAGATCAATCTGTCCCTGATGTTTTTTTTGGAGAGAAGTGGCTTCTTTGCTGCCCTTCTTGACACCAGGCCATCTTCCAAAAGTCTTGTCCTCACTGTGCGTTCAGATGCGCTCACACCTGCCTGCTGCCATTCCTGAGCAAGCTCTGCACTGGTGGCACTCTGATCCCGCAGCTCAATCCTCTTTAGGAGACCATCCTGGCGCTTGCTGGACTTTCTTGGTTGCCCCGAAGCCTTCTTAACAATGCAGTGGAAAGTTTTTTTCGGGATTAAGTTAATTTTCATGGCAAAGAAGGACTATGCAATTCATCTGATCACTCTTCGTAACATTCTGGAGTATATGCAACTTAAGCAGCAACTTTTCCAATTTCCAATATTTATGTAATTCTCAAAACTTCTAGCCACGACTGTACATTAAAGCACAATCCATGCTGTTGTTTACATCCGAATATCTCCAATATGGCTGCGCAAGTGCAAACTCCATTGTATTTGTCACAGAATAGTGACAACTTGTTGATTATTGTGATGTTTTTATCAGCTGTTTGGACTCTCATTCTGACGGCACCCATTCACTACAGAGGATCCATTGATGCAATGCTGCATTTCTCCAAATTTGATGGAGGAACAAACTCATCTACATCTTGGATGGCCTAAAGGGTGAGTACATTTTCAGCAAATTTTCACAATTCATATCACAGAACATTCCTTGTATAGGTTTGCAGTATATAAAAACATGCACACAATCCTTATTGAGGCCTTATATCGACTACAGTCACACTTGAGGTGTTTATGACTGTCATTATTAGCTAAATGAGAGCATTATAAGCTTCTAAGTTGTTGCAACCGAGTGTTGTAAGATGGGTTTTGGTTCACACGGGCCGTGCATATTTATATACGTTTATGAAATGGCTTTTAAGGCGAGAACTTCTCATTTCATGAAACCAACCTTTCTATCTTGCCCAGTCTACGGTCGGTGACACATCTTCACAATAATTGCGGTTTGCATTTAAATGTCGCAACTCTTACGATATGATCTAAACATTTCAACGGCCGGCCAGCGATGTTGCAACTTATTGGAGGTGTCTTGAAAGAGAACTGAAACCCCTCATTTTAGAGTAGGCAGCTGCCTATGTGTACATGTCCTTGGTTTCTTACTGTGTGAAAGTGGTTATAACTTCTCTAAACGCACCAGAGCATCAGGTAACCAAAGGAGAGAGAGAATTTTTCTTCAAAACCTTTGAGAGGTGTGAAAAAGCATGTGTGTTAAACATGCACAAATCTTTTATTTGTTTTATCTCACATATTGGTAACTCCCGTCTAAAAATGCCCATAAACATGTCTTTTTTTGTCTGAAGATCTTCGATTAGCGAAACCACAGCGATTCGTTCCAGCTTTTCTCCAAGCAACTGTATTAATACCACTGTGGCAAATGAACTTCCCTATTCTGGAAATGACACATTGTCTCATCTTCCTGTTTCTCTTTATCTGAGTCTTTGCACATCGATTATCACACACATTGTCATTAACTGTGAGTTTTTGGTGGAGCCAGATAGAGGAAGTGTGTTTTTAAGTCAGTGTTAAGAAATTGTTAGCACTTCATCAGTATCTTCTATTAATATTTGAGGGTGTAATAATTCATCATTGTGAAACATGTTCTTTTGGGCGTTAGTCGATCTCCTGACCCTCAAATTTTATAATTAGTAATCAGATTCTTGTGATAATTCATTACGCATTCTTAGCACTAGATATGAAGTTTATTCAACTTTCAGCTTTTCTAGCATTGCCATTTTGATGTGTGGCTGATATCAGACCCTCCAAAATTAATATGTTTGTGAAAACCCTGTATGTTTTTTTACCGTATAATATTTCTTTACACATTTTAAATGTATTGGAATATGTACAATGCCATTTCAAAAGTTTGGCTTTTTTTAATGTGCTTACCAAGGCTGTATATATTTGATAAAAATGCTGTAAAAACAGTTAAATATTATTACAGTTAAAAAAAAAAAATCTGTGTAAATAGATTTTAAAAAAAAGTAAGATTTTTTTTTTTTTAATTCTTATTTGCTCATCAAGGCTGCATTTACTTGATCAAAATACAGGAAAAAATGTAATATTGTGAAATATTATTAGAGTTTAAAATAATGGTGTTCTATATCTATATTAATATATTTTAAAATATAATTTATTTCTTTGATGCAAAGCTGAATTTTTATCAGCCATTAATTCCGTTTTCAGTGTCACATGATTCTTCAAAAATCATTCTAATATTATGATTAATTACTGTTATGATCAATTTTGAAAACAGTTGTGCTGTTCAATATTTTTTTGGGAACCGGTGATACTTTTTACAAGATTCTTGATGAATGAAAAGGTTAAAAAGAACAGCATTTATTCAAAATATAAGACTTTTCTAACAATATAAGTCTTTGCTATCACATTTTATTAATTTAACACATCCTTGGTGAATAAAAGTATTAATTTCTATAAAAAAAAAAAGAAAGAATAAAAATTTTAGATGGTAGTTTATATTGTTACAAAAGATTTCAATTTTAAATAAACAGGGTATTTTTGTCAACTTTTTATTTGTAAAAGAATCCTGGGAAAAAAAATATCAGATTCCAACAAAATATTAAGCAGCAAAACTGTTTTCAACAATGATAATAAATCGGCATATTAGAATTAGATTTCTGAAGGATCATGTGACACTGAAGACTGGAGTAATGATGCTGAAATTTCAACTTCGTATCAAAGGAATAAATTACATTTTAAAATAAATTCACATAGAAAACTGTTATTTTAAATTGAAATAATATTTCACAATATTACATTTTTTTTTCTGTATTTTTGATCAAATAAATGCAGCCTTGATGAGTATAAGAAATGCTTTAAAAACCATTAAAAATCTTACTTATCCTAACCTTTTTTTTTTTTTGAGCGGCAGCGTATGTTAACTTTCATTTATTTCTGTAATGCAAAGCTTAATTTTTTGCATCATTTCTCTAGTCTTCAGTGTCACATGATCCTTCAGAAATCATTCTTATATACTGATTTGCTGCTCAAGAAACATTTTGGATTATTAATGTTGAAAACAGCTGTGCTGCCCATTATTTTTGCCGAAACCAGGGTGCATTTTATTTTTCAGGATTCTTTGATGAATAGAAAGTAAAAAAAAAATGCATTTATTTAAAACTATATATTTTTTGTAACATTATAAATGTGTTTACTGACAGTTTTGACTGACTAAATGCATCTTTTTAAAATAAAATAAAAAATAAATAAACCTTCCTGACCCCAAAATTTCTAAATGGTAGTAACCTTTTAATTCTAGATTTTAATTCCAGGACTAGAAGTCAAAATTCAAACATTCCCAATATACCACAACTAAAAATGACCCAGGCTGGATTGTCAAGAGTTATTTTGCTTTGTCACAATGCTAGTTAAATCGCATTTTACAGAAACGTAATGACATTAGCAGTTGTGTGACATCATGACAAACTGAAAAACAAAGAACCAGACTAATAGGAAACAAATAGTGGGTGTAGTTCAAATGCAACTTGCCTTTTCTCATTATTTTCCAGGCAGATGCTTTTTTAACAATGCACAAATCACCGTACTGGCACACTTGCCATGCAGTTAGTGTTTGCAAACAATGATTCGCATTAATGATGGTCGCTTTGGATAAAAGCATCTGCTAAATGAATAAAATGTAAATCATGTTGCTGCAAAACAAATGCATGGTTTGTTGTTCTATTTAGCAGTAAATAGTTAAAGACATTCATAATATCCATAACCGACCAGATGACAGGAAGATGCATGGACCAAATAGGCAGTGAGTCAGTTGACAAACAGTGTTTTGAGCAGCAGGCACTTTTTCAAAGGAAGTCACGTCTTGTAATAATTTTAGCAGATGGTTTGCCAAATATTTCATACTCGGGGCCTGCCAAAAGGGAAAAACAATCTCACATCCCACAGGTAAAATTATCGTTTATGAGTGTTTTTACCTCAGACTTGAAATGTAGAAAAAAGCGCATTTGCGCTACTAGTGCCAGTAAAATGAGATCAGGGCAATAAAGAAAACACAAAGAAAACAAATATTTTCAACCGACTATACTTAAGAAGAGGAACTACTTCCTGCCATAATGAATCTTGTATATGAGGATAACGGGGAAAAACCAAGATTAAATGCCACAGGAATGAGACCTTCACTTTTAGGATATGTATTTACGTTACTTTACAAGCTGTGTTAGATGTGTTCATGTTACAAAAGAATACTTGATTTAAAGCTGAAGTATAAGACTTTTTTTTGTCCAGTTAAATTTTGTAATGCGTAAGTAAACAATTTTTTTTTTAAATGCACGAGACTTCATTAGTCATTGTTGGTAAATAACTAGGAGAATAACAAAGTACAGTAAACTGATACATTTTTTTAATCTTATTTTAAAAAGTTTATCGAATTAAAATAATTCAGCTAAAATATCAGTAAAATGCAAGCGAATGACACCAGACAAAGTTATAAATGGTCGTTTCACTTGTGCATTAAAAATAAGGTTTATTTTAGCCATTGCATTTTCATGAGAGATGTAATACTGTGTCACTTTTAAAAGATTGAACAGCGTGAGACAGCAATGTTAGCTCAAATAGTGTGAGTTTAAGGCAGAACTGATGAGATTTGTGTTTCTTACTAATGATAAAAATGAGGGAAGTGTTTAGGAAACCTGTTTGAAAACAGTCATTATAATTGCAATATGTGACCCTAGACCACAAAACCAGTCATACGGGTCAATTTTGTAAAATTGAGATTTATACATCATCTGAAAGCAGAATAAATAAGCTTTCCATTGATGGATGTTTCAAGATACAACTATTTGAAAATCTGAGGGTGCAAGAAAATCTAAATATTGAGAAAATCGCCTTTAAAGTTGTCCAAATAATGAAGTTCTTAGCAATGCATATTACTAATCAAAAATTAAGTTTTGATATATTTCGCCAGGAAATGTACAGAATATCTTCATGGAACATGATCTTTATTTAATATCCTAATGATTTTTGGCATAAAAGAAGATTTGTAGTGAGATGCGTTTCTGTAAACCTGTTTTCACTGAAGCTGGAGCTTTCATCAAAATAAAATCTCTACTGCCTTTCTGTCAAAATAAAAGCTTAAAAGTGCAGCAAGAATTGCTGACAGTTAGTGGTTAAAATGGGAAACATTACTGCAGTTCATATTCAAAATATCTTTCAAGTGAAGAAGTTAGGAAGTAAGTATTATAATTTCCCTAAAGCAAAAATAAATCATGAAATATTAATTTTCATTCATTTTTGTAATTGTTTTCAATATATGGCTGTTACTGTCATTGTTGTTGTTATTATTATATTCTAATGTGGTTGGCTTCCTATAACACCAGTGTGAACTTAACTTATACTGAGACAGTATAACACAAATAAAAAGAGGGTTGAGTCCCCTTTAAAGTTCAGGTACAAATCAATTCACAGTTGACTTTTTCTGTCTTAAATATTCTTAGTTAGGAACATGGGTTGAAGCTCTTCATTTTGAACTCTCAAAATACATTATATAGAAGAATTTAACTTTAAAATGTAAAAAAATAAAATTTTTCCCCAAGTCTTCATTTGTAAGATGAGACTTTCAGTGTGATGGTTGATTGTTTTTCTTACATGGAAATACTACTGATATGCATTGTAATTTATTTATTTATTTTTTTCTTTTTTGGTGGTATTTTTTTTTGTACAATATTTTCTTCTGGAATGGCGAAAAAAAAAAAGTTTCATTTTGAGTAATCTTTTTTGGTAAATAAAGAGATATTAAAAGTCTCTCTCTCTCTCTCTCTCTCTCTCTCTCTCTCTCTCTCTCTTTTTTTTTTTAAGTATCGCAGTGAATATTGTATTGTGGACTTCTCATCAAGATATGATCATGTTGTGAGATTTTGATATCGATACAGCTATAGGAGGTAAACTTAACCCTGTAAACCCTTACATTAAATAATAGTCTGAAAAATCTTTTTTCAGAATTAACAAAATCTTGGTGAAGTTTGCATATGTGTTTTTGCTGTGTGTTTGGTACATCAGGCTTTTATGTGTCATATAATCTGATGTATTAAGAATATGACGGAAAAATCAACAAAACTAACAAAAATATGCAATTTGGTGCAGATGCTGATATTTCTATAGACAAAAAGTATACAATTCTGATAGCTTGTAATGTAAATCACTGATATCTTTATAACAGCATAGCAGATACTTACATAAAATGATATTTATATATATATATATATATATATATATATATATATATATTTGCCAATAAAATGTCTTCTTAAGATGATATTTAAATGTTCAAAACAAATAATCCAATGCAATCCAATGATGATTGAGACATCAGTCGTATAAGTTCATATATGAGAACAAATATACATTCCTCAAAAGCCTGATGATCATATTTAATATTCACATTTGAACATGATTTTATAAATAATCAAGCAAATCTGAGCTAGTTCAGTCCAGTAAGTGTTCATCTTAAAATAAGTTAGTTATTACCACAAAATTAGTCTTAAGTAGCACAGGTATATTTGTAGCAATGGCCAAAAATATGATCGATTTTTCGTTTATGCCAAAAAAATTAGGATATTAAGTAAAGATCATGTTTTATGAAGATATTTTGTAAATTTCCTGCTGTAAATATATCAAAACTTAATTCTTGATTAGTAATATGCATTGCTAAGAACTTAATTTGTACACCTTTAAAGTCGATTTTCTCAATATTTAGATTTTTTTGCACCCTCAGATTCTAGATTTTCAAATAGTTGCATCTCGGCCAAATATTGTTCTATCCTAACAAACCATACATCAATAATAAGCTTATTTATTCAGCTTTCAGATGAGGCACAAATCTCAAATTCAAAAAAATGGACCCTTATGGCTGGTTTTGTGCAGTCAAATTTACTTTATAAAAATCAGTAAAGATTTTATGTCTGTACAATTATACTAAAAGGACTTTTACTTTCTAAAAAGGTATAAAATATCAATCAAAATTTTGACTCTTCAGAGTCAAAATATGAAATGGCTTTATAGAGTCAGTGTTTGTTAACATGGCAGTGAGTCAATTGGCATTGTAGCTTTATTTGTCTAAAGGTCCAGGTCGCACGAGGGTGTTAAGTAGAAAACTAGCTTTCCGTTACGGTGAATGGCTGCAAATTGCTTAAAGTGGAGGCAAATGAGGGAAAATCCTTATGTAAGGAAGTGGAGGTTTTGTCGATGTGAATTAATGCGTGTGTACCACTACACCCTGTGAGAGGATTTGAGAGCCCTTTATCACCTTCCCGAACTGTTGAGGAAAAATAATGCCCCCTCTGTTATTCTCATCATGGCTGTGGTGAGCGAGTCTAAGGGGATATCCTGTTGGAGAGCCCAGCGCATTTATCGTCCACGCGGCGGTTTGGGGTGACTCGAGATTTACAAAATGTTCCACTGGCTTCCACTTACCTCTTTACAATATTACAAATATAGAGTAATGGGCCTTACATCCTCTGTTATTTCACAAAACATGAGGCTCTCAAAACGGTGCCAGCTTCGGCCGAACGGTAACCGAAGGCCCGGCGTGACATCAGCAGGGTGTTCTCGTCAGTAACAGGAACTGAGGGATGTGGATGCAAGCAGAGATGATAAACTTTGAGTTTCATACTGCAATTCTGCATTTAGATCAGTGTAGATGCAGCTAAAGAGATAGTTCACTCAAAAATTTAAATTCTGTTGTCATTTGCTCACCCACTTGTATGAGTTTTTTTTTTCTGCTTAACACAAAAGGCGATATTCTAAAAATGTTGATCGCCAAACTGCTGACGGTACCCATTGACTTTTATTTATTTTTTTCTATACTATGGAAGTCTATGGCTACCAGCAACTGTTTGGTTACCAACATTCTTCAAAATATCTTCTTTTATGTTTAGAACTCACTTTAGGCAAGACACTGCAGGTGAATAGGGTAAAAAAATAACTAATAGTTATCATCTTACTTACCCAGTTGATTAATTACAAGTTTTCTTAAATGTTAGGTTTAAATATGCGCTAATTTGCATACTTTTCTAGTACAAA
The DNA here is from genome assembly GCF_049309525.1 of Garra rufa. Classification (NCBI taxonomy): domain Eukaryota; kingdom Metazoa; phylum Chordata; class Actinopteri; order Cypriniformes; family Cyprinidae; genus Garra; species Garra rufa. Next base: position 44,577,589 of record NC_133373.1, read on the forward strand.
AATCTAAACACTGGATGAAGTCCGTTTCAAAATTCTTGTTTAATTTTTTTGACATATTAGAGTAAAAGAATTTTGGGTATCTCATTTTATCACAACATAATTCAGAAAAAACTTAGACAGGAAACACTATATATATATATATATATTTATATATATATATTTATTTATATATATATATATTTATTTATTTATTTATTTATTTATTTTTATATATATATATATATATATATATATATATATATATTTTTTTTTTTCTTTTTTACATTTTTTGAGGAATAAAATGGTGTAAAATTATATATGAACAAATCCCTCTGTAAAAACCTTCTGGATATAGACAGGAATAAAAAAGTCAAGTTTGGTGTGTGTAAGTGCTACTGAAGTGGAGATTTATGACTCAGTGTAGAAAAAAAACTCAGTTTGTGAAAACTGCCTTTAAAAATATGGATTGTAATTGAAATCTATTGACACAAATAGATAAAGTGCTATAAAAGAAACACTTAACAATATTTTTTTGGGTGTTTTCTTTCCACTAGTCTGAAAAAACACTTTATGAAAATCCCAAAATCTCAAATTATATAGGTGCATGAAAAAATACTACTACTACTCTTTTATGTTTAGCTGAATGAAATTCATACAGGTTTAAAAAAAACTTGAGGGTAAGTAAATGATTACAGAATCATACAGAAGTTTTTGGGTGAACTGTCCCTTTAAGTGATTTAACATGCTCAATGTTATGATTTTAATTAGCTTTTTATTTGGTCAACCATCACAACCATAACATTTTAGTGCATAGAATATATAATGATGGAACATGCACTATTGTTTACATTTTTTATTTTTGTATTTATTAAGATACAGTAAAAAAACTGTATTATAAAATGTTATTAGCATTTTAAATAACTGTTTTTTTTAAATAGATTTTAAAATGTAATTATTATCAATGTTGATGCTGCTTAAAATTTTTGTGGAATCTGGAATTGTTTCAGAAAGTTCATTTCTAAATTAAATGGCATTTCTGAGTGTCTTTACTGTCAAAAAATAAAAACTATTTTAACTTTTTCTTTTAAAAACATATAGGTCAATATGTATACTAGGGCAGGGCTGATAAACATTGAGTTTCATATTTCAATTCTGCATTTAGATCAGTGTAGATGCAACTAATATTAAATGTTCTTAAAATATTTTAAAGGGATAGTTCACCCCAAAATTTACATTTTGTCATCATTTGCTCACCCTCCACTTGTATGACTTTCTTTCTTCTCCTGAACATAAAAGATGATATTTTGACAAATGTTGATAGCCAAACAGCTATTGACTTCCATAGTTTTTCTTTTTCATACTATAGAAGTCAATGGCTACCAGCAACTGTTTGGTTACCAATATTTTTCCAAATAACACCTTTTGTGTTCAGCTGAAAATTCATACAGGTTTTGAAAGACTTGATGGTGAGTAAATGATTACAGAATTGTAATTTTTGGGGTGAACTGTCGCTTTAAGTGATTTAACATGCTCAGTATTATTTTAATTAACATTTTAGTGCATAAAATATGTAATGATGAAATATGCAGTGTCTTTTAAAGTTTACATTTTTTATGTTTATAAAAAGGATGCATATATTTAATCAAAAATACAGTAAAAAACAACATTGTAAAATATCTAAAATTGCTATTTTCTATTTGAATAGATTTTAAACTGTAATTATCAATGCTGCTTAATATTTTGGTGGAAACTGGAAGTGTTTAATGAATAGAAAGTTAATTTCTAAATTAAATAGCATTTCTGAGTGTCTTTACTGTCAAAAAAACTATTTTAACCTTTTGTTTTAAAAACATTTTGGTCAATATGTATACTAGGGCTGCAAAACAATTAGTCGCGATTAATCGATTTGAAAACAAAATTGTTTACATACTAGTTGTGTGTGTACTGTGTATATTTACTATGTGTATATATAAATACACACACATATACACTGCCGCTCAAAAGTTTGGGATCAGTAAGATTATTAATGTTGAAATATTATTGCAATTCAAAATTATTTTTTTATTTTAATATACTTCTTTAAAATATCATTTATTTCTGTGATGCAAAGCTGAATTTTCAGCATCATTACTCCAGTCTTCAGTGTCACATGATCCTTCAGGAATCATTCTAATATACTGATTTATTACTTTTATTATCAATGTTGGAAACAGTTGTGCTGCCTAATATTTTTGTGGAACCTGTGATACTTTTTTTAGGATTCTTTGATGAATAAAAAGTTAAAAAGAACAGCATTTATTCAAAATAGAAATCTTTTCTAACATTATAAGCCATTACTATCACTTTTTATCAATTTAACACATCTATGCTAGATAAAAGTATTAATTTCTTTCAAAGAGAGAAAGAAAGAAAACATTTACTGACCCCAAACTTTGAGTTGTTTATCATACAAAAGTTTTCTATTGAAAAATCCTTTTTAATGTTTTATTGATCAAAGAATCTTGAAAAAAGTATCACAGGTTCCAAAAAAAATTAAGCAGCACAACTGATAATAAATCAGCATATTAGTATGATTTCTGAAGGATCATGTGACACTGAATACTGCAGTAATGATGCTGAAAATTCAGCTTTGCATCACAGGAATAAATTACATTTTAAAGTATATTAAAACAGAAAACCACAATTTTAAATTGCATTAACTTTTCACAATATTAAGTTTTTTTTCTGTATTTTTTTAAATCAAATTAACCGCAGCCTTGATGAGCAGAAAAGTCTCCTTTAAAAGCATTAAAAATCGTACTGATCGCAAACATTTGTTCTTGTTCTTTGTATGTTCATGATATCTAACATATCTAACACATTTTCCTTAATATATATGTATGTACATAACAAATATACACCCTACACATGCATATGTGACCCTGGACCACAAAACCAGTCTTAAGTCGCTGGGGTATATTTGTAGCAATAGCCAAAAATACATTGCATGGGTCAAAATTTTAGATTTTTCTTTTATGCCAAAAATCATTAAGAAATTAAGTAAAGTTCATGTTCCATGAAGATTTTTTGTAAAATTCCTATGGAAACATATCAAAATGTAATTTTAGATTTTTAATATGCATTGTTAAGAACCTAATTTGTACAACTTTAAAGGTGATTTTCTCAGTCTTTTTGATTTTTTTGCATCCTCAGATTTCTGATTTTCAAATAGATGTATCTCAGTCAAATATTGTCCTATCCTAACAAACAATACATCAATAGAAAGCTTATTTATTGAGCTTTCATATGTATGTATAAATCTCAGTTTTGTCAAATTTAACCTTATGACTGGTTTTGTGGTCCAGGGTCACATATAGTATGTAAACACAAACTTTTATTTCGAATCAATTAATTGCGACTAATCGTTTTGCAGCCACATTATATTAACTTTTAAATGATATTTGATTTGCATGTATTTTTTTCTAAAATGCTTTAGAGCATTTAATATATTCAAATCATTTTTTAAATGAATATATAATACAGGGTAAGTCAGTATTGCGTAATAAAAAATAAAGATTTATCACTGTCAAAAGATCTCACTTGGGGGCAATTGAAATGTTTTGTATTGAATATAAAACCGGATGGTTTTTCTCTGCAATACCTTTCGTCAACAGACATCAAGCTGTAATGACTTCAGCAGCAGCAATAGCAATGATTCACGGCTGGTTTTTGTAATATTTCCGGGTGTGTCCAGTTAAGACAACTCACCCGCTGGGCAGCAATCGCACCTCGACTAAATGTCACAGAAAATAAACATCACTCAACAGCCGTTCGATCCAAAACAAAGATCTCTGACCAATATGCTTCACCGGTCATGAGAAGCGATTAAGTGTTTTCAGCTGACCGTAATATTTAATGTGGCTTTCCACAATATGAAAGCGATGCAAAATGTAAACATCTCAATGGAAACCGTTAGCCGCCGAACGCAAACGACGCCGACCCCGATCTCTCGCGTGCGGCGATGAGGTTGTCACGCAGACTGAAGCAATGACATTACCATGGAAAACCAAAGGAAGCGGTCATAAGGGCCACCCAGGCTTTCCATAGGTCCAGGAGCCAGGGAAAGTATATCTTGGACGTATCTCTGGCCTAGCCTTGCATTTCCTACAATTAATTTTGTGCTGGTCTCTGGTCCCCAATCATAAATCATACCTGTGGTTTTGAATGGCTTTTTTGTCTCAGCAGTGGTGCTGTTACTAGTCTGCTCTAAATCTCTGAATGAGCACTTCACTCGCTGGCACGCGTTCTGAAATAAAAGAGATCGATAGAGGATCTGCGCATCTCCCCCCGTGCTGAAAGAGGGATGATCCTCGCTGAAAATTCATGGCTGTGTTTTCTCCCTGACCAACCCGCTTGAGCACAACAAGGACCCGCGCTGCTCCGAGGAATGGAAAATCCTCGCTCGGTGGCGTAGATTATGTGAGTAATAATTTTTTGTTGTCAGACGAAGACGTTGTTGGGGCCTGGATCGCTTGGCACCGATTCATCTGGTGTTGCAAACAGCGGCTGTGTTTTCAGTGTTTTGTTTGGCAGCTAGGGTTGATGATGTGTGTAATGTCTTAAGATACCAAAACACTTAAAGTCAACCACTTATTTACTTTCTTAGCCCTCCTAAGCTTTTCGAAGTAATGGCCAAACCTGTATGAGTTTCCTTCTGGTAAACACAGAAGAAGATATTTTGAAGAATGTTGATGGGCCCCATTGACTTCCATAGTTTTTTTTCCCATAGTATGGAAGTCAGTGGGGTCAATTAACTGTTTGGTTATCAGCATTCTTCAAAATATCTTCTTTTATGTTTAAAACAATAAAGAAACTCATTTAGATTGGAAACAACTTGAAAAAAACTTTTTTTTTTTCTTTTTTCTTTCTTCTGTTGAACACAAAAGTAGATACTTTGAAGTATGTTGATGTTCCCCATTGACTTTCATAGTATGGATAGTATGGAAGTCAAAGGGAAGTCTGATTACCAACATTCTTCAAAATATCTTTTTAAATTCAAAACCAAAAAGAAACTCATTCAGGTTTGGAACAACATATAGGTAATTTACCATTTTTACCAAAACACTTAAAGTCAACCACTTATTTACTTTCTTAGCCCTCCTAAGCTTTTCGAAGTAATGGCCAAACCTGTATGAGTTTCCTTCTGGTAAACACAGAAGAAGATATTTTGAAGAATGTTGATGGGCCCCATTGACTTCCATAGTATTTTTTCCCATAGTATGGAAGTCAGTGGGGTCAATTAACTGTTTGGTTATCAACATTCTTCAAAATATCTTCTTTTATGTTTAAAACAATAAAGAAACTCATTTAGGTTGGAAACAACTTGAAAAAAACTTTTTTTTTTTCTTTTTTCTTTCTTCTGTTGAACACAATAGTATATACTTTGAAGTATGTTGATGTTCCCCATTGACTTTCATAGTATGGAAGTCAAAGGGAAGTCTGATTACCAACATTCTTCAAAATATCTTTTTAAGTTCAAAACCAAAAAGAAACTCATTCAGGTTTGGAACAACATATAGGTAATTTACCATTTTTACCAAAACACTTAAAGTCAACCACTTATTTACTTTCTTAGCCCTCCTAAGCTTTTCGAAGTAATGGCCAAACCTGTATGAGTTTCCTTCTGGTAAACACAGAAGAAGATATTTAGAAGAATGTTGATGGGCCCCATTGACTTCCATAGTATTTTTTTTCCATAGTATGGATAGTATGAAAGTCAATGGTGTCAACATTCTTCAAAATATCTTTTAGATTCAAAACAAGAAAGAAACTCAGTCAGGTTTGGAACAACTCATAGGTAATTTTTGTCAACAAGTACTTTTTTTTCATAGTATGGATAGTGTGGAAGTTAATGGGAAGTTTGGTTATCAGCATTCTTCAAAATATCTTCTTTCATGTTCTAAACTGGAAAGAATTTCATACAGGTTTGGAACAACTTAATGGTGTTAAATTAAAATTTTTTGATAGAATAAAAGTCAAATGTTTTATCAAAACACTTAAAGTCAACAACTCGCTTACGTTCTTGCTCAAAAATTTAGATTCTGTCATTATTGTTTGAAATCGATATGAGTTTCTTTCGTCTGTTGAACACAAAAAAGATATTTTGAAGAATGTTGATGGGCCCCCATAGACTTCCATAGTCATTTTTTTCCATAGTATGGATGGTATGGAAGTTTGGTTATCAACATTCATCAAAATATCTTCTTTTATGTTCAAAACAAGATAGAAACTTGTACAGGTTTGGAACAACATGAGGGTGGGTAATTATTTTTTTTTTACCGAAACACTTAGTCAACAACGCACCTACTTTCTTGCCCAAAAATGAAAATTCTGTCATTATTCACTCGTGTTGTTTCAAATCTGTATGAGTTTCTTTCTTCAGTTAAACACAAAAGAAGATATTTAGAAGAATGTTGATGGCCCCCATTGACTTCCATAATATTTTTTCCATAGTATAGATAGTATGAAAGTCAATTGGTAGTTGAATTATCGTCATTCCTCAAAATATCATCTTTTATGTTCAGAACCAGGAAGAATTTCAAACAGGTTTGGAACAACTTGGGGTGGATATTTTAATTTTTTTTCCAAAACCTTTAAAGTCAACAACTTATTTACCTTCCATCCCAAAAATGAAAATTCTGGCATTATTCACTAATGTTGTTCCAAACCCGTATGAGTTTAATTTTTCTGTTAAACACAAAAGAAGATATTTTGAAGAATGTGTAACCAAACAGTTGATGGTACCCGATGACCATATATCAAAATGTAATTTTTGATTAGTAATATGCATCACTAAAAACTTCATTTGGACAACTTTAAAGGGGTCATAGGATTTTCATCATTGTAGGGTGGTTGTGTACACAAACTGCCAAAACACCTAAAAATGTAAAAGTCAGTTTTGCATCTGATGACCCCTTTTAAAGGTGATTTTTCTCAATATAGTGGGTTTTTTGCACCCACAGATCCCATATTTTCAAATAGTTGTATCTCGACCAAATATTGTCATATCCTAACAAACCATACATCAGCTTTCAGGTGAAGTATAAATCTCAATTTTAAAATATTGACCCTCATGACTGGTTTTGTGGACCAGGGTCACATTTCTGTGTTTTTTTAGACGCAAAGACGCATTCTGTGTGATCGGCCCTTTATTATGACTGAAAACCTTGTCAGGATTAACTTCCTTTTGATCTTAGTTGATCATCATGTTCATCAACTTTTCATCTCTGAAATTTCCTTTTCAGATGATGTCTCCAACCAGCGACTTTTTACGATCCAGATGCGTTAGAAATCCCATTTCATTCAGAAAACGGAAGTAAAACGGCATACCGACGCTGCTTCATGTTGACTCTAAAGGATCTTGAGCACCACATAATGTTTCCAAGAATGGCTAAATATTATTTCCACAGGCAGATTCCTCTAAGTGGATGCACCCAATGTGGGCAGAAGATCCCTAAATAGAAACTCTTATGAAAGGCAACATCAAATAGTGGTTTGGGCCGCAAAATGACTGATCTATCATACCACCTCAGCCTTAAACGCTCCCACAGATTTTCTGTTTTCACGTGCCAAAACTATCATATAAATGGACTTGTTCCAAACCCTTCCGCGGCGGTGTCAGGTAAATCTTTTCCGCCCATAGAAAGATGTTTCGTTGTTAATTTAGGTGGTGTTTCTTTGAAGTTTATTAATCGGCAAGCGATTGCACCCTCGGGACTTCTGGTTCCTAGGGTCTCGCCGTCATGTTTTCAAGGGCCTGTTGCGGCGTCTTTTGTCCGTTCCATTTTAGGCAGTAGAAGCATTAGAGAAGCTGGGCGCTGACAGCGGGCATGCCAGCAGAGTCCAGCAGCTTCCATAAACAAAACCTTCGGATTAGTCAGGCCGTATTTAACTGGCATCAGCGGATCATCAAAGCCAACGCCAAGGCAACACTAAAACATACGCTCAAGACGACGCTCCTTCAATAAACCACCGAACGACTTAAGAAAGGGTCTTTTGCTGCTCCCAAATGTGCAGCAGATGGCCTGTGGAATTTCTAAACAAAGAGATACCCATCTATTATATCGAAAGCGTTTTACGTTTTATTTGGACCTCTGGTGTCTCTCATCACTCTCGGAACATGACAGTAATTATAGCCATCAAGGTGTTCCCTTGGAAACGCCGGCCAAGAACGTCGCGGCGCTGCTTAATCTCAGAAGCCCCGGCTGACATCATGGCGTAGTTTATTTTAAAGTGGCTGAAGTATGTAATGGCCGTAATTGCAGACAGACCAGATTTATACAGACAACTGTCAGGAGGGCTAATCCATAAATCAGCTTAACCGGTACTCTGAGAGTAATACTATAACAAAACGGCACGGCGTACCAAATTTTACTTGAGTAAAGCAATTTGTTTAATCGCTCTGTAAATGCAGTGACGTGTCTTGGTCTGCGGTGAACTGGAACGATGCAAGCGATCGGATGGTAGAGAGATGACGAAAGTATGGTGCTTTGATAGCGGATCAATACTAATATATATAAGGTGAGACACTGCAGGTGAATAGGGTAAAAAAAAAAAATCTTGCTTAATTTTTTAAATTTGTCACTCCATAATTCAGAAAATACTTACAACAGACAGAAAACACTATATTTTCAAAATTTTTGGAGTGAATAAAATGTATATAATTAAGCAAATTATATATGAACAAATCCCTCTGTAAAAATCTTCAAAATATAGACGGGAATAAAGTTTGTGTGTAAATGCTACTGAAGAGGAGATTTTTTTTTTTCATTTTGAGAAAACGGGATTTAAATATATTAATTGTAATTTAAATCTATTGACACAAAATAGATGAGTGCTATAAAAAAAAGACTTAACAGTGTCTTTTGGATGTTTTCTTTCCACTAGTCTGAAAAAACACTTTATGAAAAAGCAAAAAGCCCAAAATCTCAAACTTGATAGGTGTATGAAAAAACAGTGTTTTGCCTTAAGGTGAGACACTGCAGGTGAATAGGGTAAAAAAATAACAACGAATAGTTATCTCCTTGCTTACCCGGTTGATTGATTACATTGATAATTGGAAACATTTTTTGTATTACAATTTTTCTAAAATGTTAGGCTAAATATGCAAATGAGCTATTATTTAATGAAATATGCGCTAATTTGCATACATTTCTAGTACAAAAATCTAGACACTGGATGAAGTCAGTTTCAAAATTCTTGTTAAATTTTTCTCATTTTTGTCACTTTTGTCAGAAAATACTTAGAACAGGCAGAAAACACTATTTTCACAATTTTGGGGGAATAGCATGTTGTATATAATCATGCAAATGATATATAAATGAATCCCTCTGTAAAAACCTTTAGGATATTGACAGGAATAAAAATGTAAAGTTTGTTGAAATCTATTGACACAAATAGATAAAGTGCTATAAAAGAAACACTTAACAGTGTCTTTTGGATGTTTTCTTTCCATTAGTCTGAAAAAACACTTTATGAAAAAACAAAAAGGCCAAAATCTCAAACTTGATAGGTGCGTGAAAAAACAGCATTTTTCTAAAGTTTTCTAAAATGTTAGGTTTAAATATGCAAATGAGGCGATATTTAATGAAATATGCGCTAATTTGCATACTTTCTAAAACAAAAATCTAAACACTGGATAAAGTCAGTTTCAAAAAAAAAATTTTTTTTTTTTTTTTGACATATTACAGTCAAAAATCTAATTTTTGTCACATAATTCAGAAAATACTTTGAACAGGCAGAAAACACTATATTTTCACAATTTTGGGGGGAATAAAATGTTGTATAAAATCATGCAAATTATATATAAATGAATCCCTCTGTAAAAACCTTTAGGATATTGACAGGAAATTGTTTTAAGTCTGGTGTGTGTTGGTGCTACTGAAGTGGAGATTTGTGGCTCAGTCTAGGAGAAAAATTTTTTTTTTTTAGAAAACGGGATTTAAAAATATTAATTGTAATTGAAATCTATTGACACAAATAGATGAGTGCTATAAAAGAAACACTTAACAGTGTCTTTTGGATGTTTTCTTCCCAATAGTCTGAAAAAACACTAAAAAAAAACAAAAACTAAAAAGCCCAAAATCTGCTTGTGCTTTGTGACAAAATGGCTCACTGATTAGCAATACAGTGCACTTATTGGTCAAAAATGCCTGTAATGTAAGAACAGTTGGATTGTCTTGAGTAAATGTAAATGGTTGGAACAAAATAATCAGGAATTTATAAAAAAAAAAATGTAAATGATTTTTATTTTTAATATGAATGTTGTAAATATTGTGTTATAGTAAGGTTTAAATTGATGAATGATGTAGATAATTTTTTTTACATGATTTAATAGTCTTAGTTAATAACACAATTTTCATTTTTTATTAGTTCACAATTCATTAATTAATGTAAACAGTTAACAACTTCTGATTTAAAAAATGTATTAGTAAATGTCATGAACTAAAATGATGTAGAAGTATTGTTAATTGTAAGTTCATGTTGACTAATTTATTTATTAAATTTCTTAATTTATTTAAATGCCTGATTTTCAGCATAATTACTCCAGTCTTCAGTGTTACATTATCCTTCAGAAATCATTCTAATATTCTGATTTATTATCAATACTGGACATTTTTGGTGCTTAATATTTTTTTGGAACCTGTGATACTTTTTTAGGATTCTTTAATGAATAAAAAGTAAAAAAAGAACAGAATTTATTTAAAAGAAAAACATATTTTGTAATATTTTTTTTTTAGCAAGTATGTGTTAAAATATTTCTGTTTTGAATAAATGCTGTTCTTTCAAACAAAGCAACTTTCCAACATTGATGATAAATCTGCATTTTATTATTAATAAATCAGAATGATTTCTGAACGTTCATATGATACTGAAGACTGGAGTAATGAATGATGAAAATTCAGCTTTGCATCACATAAATAAATTACATTTTACAGTATATTAAAATAGAAAACAGTTATTTTAAATTGTAATAATATTACAGGTTTTTCAGTATTTTTGATCAAATAAATGCATCCTTAATGAGCAGAAGAAACGTCTTTAAAAAAACATTAATAATCTAAAAAACTTTTTAACAGTAGTGTATATTTTAAAATACGTTTAAATATGAATGCATTAATGTCCAAATCTTTATAATAATATTTGATAATATTTTGCTATTGTTAATGACTACTGAAATGTTAGTACTCTGACATCACTCATAAATGTTGGCACCTCTGATTGACTGAAGCACATAAAGTTGTTCATTCGTGACATGTTTAGATGACGCTTTCTAGCGTGTTTCTGGTGTTAACCTACAGCAGTGCAGTCGCTAATCCGTTCCAGGCCAACGCAGGACTTGTAAATCGTGTGCTAATAGCAGCTAGCGGCACATATTAGCCCCGAAATCTCCCGGAGGGAGATGCAGTCATTCTTTTCCTCGTGATTGTAAAACACTATCATCGGAATATATAGAATGTAAATGGTGTAAAAGCGCTGGATTTATTTCCAGCGGTGATATTCTATTAGGCATTAACGTCCATGAATGATGTCATCATTTTACGCAGGATAAATGTGCCCTGGATGATTTAGCAATTGCTGCTCCAAAAATGTTAATTCAAAAGGAACATGAGCTGCTAAATCACACGAATAAAACTTTAATACACTCAGGAAAGGCAATGGAAACTGGGAAGCCCCTGGAGAGAGAAATGTGTATAACATCAACAAGCCAGGCAGCAAAGACAGCGACCTTTGACCTCCACGCCGAGCCTTTGCTCGTCCATCACCGGCCTAAAACTCCCTTAAAAGCCCCGTTTACAGTGCCTGGCGCGCTCGGAGTGAAATATACCCCGCCGGATAGACAGAACGTGTCAATGAGGTGGGATTTCTCAGGACCCGCATCTGTCCGTTATCGCAGAGCGCAAAGGAAAAAGGCCGATGGCGATGATTTACTCGACCTCGGCAGCGCTGGAACTCGAGGCGAGAACCTCATTAATTCCGGGGTCATTCCGCTCGGACGTAAATTGTTTCAAATGCGTGGAAGACTTCCAGACATATACAAAGAATTATGAAATCGCTCCCCTCTTTGTTTCCTCTCCTCCTCCCGATCCCGAATGAAAGCGTTCCCAAATAACCCGATGTAAATCAAGAGGGCTTTTTGGTCGGCGGTCGCAAATCCCAATCAGATGGAGGGAACGGCCTGGAACGTTGGGTGCTTATTACTCGGTAAATATAGTGTTGTTTTAAGCGATTAGCGACCGTAGGTGATTTCTTACTCCCATCCGTTCTCGAGGCGGGGCCCGTCATTTGTCTCTGGCCCCCAGGAAAAAAAAGGACAACTGCGAAGAACACTTGAGCTTAGTAGGAGCCCAATAAATTATGTTAATGCACACATTTTAAATGTCTCATATTTCTCTTGGCCTGTTATCAAGACGACTCGGCTAAGAATGTAAACTACCTTTTCTGCCTCGTCCGCCGCTCGCTATTTAATGTTATCTTCATTTGAAACATTTCTGTTTATGCAATAGCAGTCATAGCCAGATTTTGCAGATGCCTGAACGTTTTTCACAGACATTTGTCTGGCTCGTTTCTTGGGGATGATGCTTCGGGAGTTTGTGATGATAATTTATCCGACAATTCCATGATGAAGAGATAATGAGCTTCAAAATGAGATGAATTGGTGTATAAAATGCTATCAGTTTTATGCAGTATTTTTAGACTTTTTTTTTTCACACTGCAGCTGAATAATCTCTTTTTATTTTTCATGTTACATCTTGTTTTTTGAATGACAGCAAAGATCACACACTGAATGACATTATCAGCTCTGATCTGGGCCACTAAATTCCACATTTGGCCCAAATCAGAAATAAAAAAATGTCATATTGTTTGCAAAAATGACTAAAAAAACCTGTTTTAAAAATAAATTAAAAAAATAACTGTTTTTGTCTGCATTGCAAAAAATATACAAAATAACTGGTAATACTGTGTAAAATTAAAATAAATTAAATTAAATTAAATTAAATTAAAATGATTGCCTGTCAAGATTTGTCTGTGAATCTTTTGGCTACAGTAGTTGCATTAATATGTCAGTACATAAATGGTTTTCTGAATTTTATGAGTGAATTATTTGAATCATTAGCATGGCTTATTCTTTCAATGATTCATTTGGAAACACAAACAAATGGCCATTTTTGTGAGTGAGTCATTTGAATCATTCACTCAGCCAATTTAGGTAAAAGCACTGATTGATTCAGTAATCATTATGAGTGGATTGTTCACATCAGTCACTCAACCGATTTGTTCAAAAGCACTGATTCAATTAATAACCAAAATTACGAGTCACTTGAATCATTTACTCAACCGATTCGTTCAAAAGCACTGATTCAATCAGTAACCAAAATTACGAGTTAATCGTTCGAATCAGTCACTCAACCGATTTGTTCAAAAGCACTGATTCAATTAGTAATCAGAATTAAGCAATAGGTTGAATCATTCACTCAACCAATTTGTTCATAAGCACTGACTGGTTCAGTAATTAAAATTTCGAGTGAGTCATTTGAATCATTCACTCAACCCAATCAGTCAAAAACACTGATTAATTTAGTAACCAAAATTACAAGCGAGTCATTTGAATCATTCACTTAACCAGTTACTTCAAAAGCACTGATTGATTCAGAACCCAAAATTATGAGTGAATCATTTGAATCAGGCACTTAACCACTTAGTTCGAAAGCACTGATTCAATCAGTAACCAAAAATTAAGAGTCACTTGAATCATTAACTCAATCAAATGGTTCAAAAGCACTGATTCATTTGAATCATTCACTCAACCATTTTATTTACAAACACTGATTCAGTAACCAAACTTAAAAGTGAGTCTTTTAAATTCACTCAAACAAAGCATTTAAAAGCACTGATTTATTCAGTAACCAAAATTATGAATGAGTCATTTGAATCATTTACTCCACCAATTAATTTAAAAGCAATTTGATTCAGTAACCAAAATTAAAAGTGAGTCTTTTAAATCATTCTCTCAACCGAATCATTTAAAAGCACTGACTCATTCAGTACTCAAAATTACGAGTGAGTCATTTGAATCATTCACTTGGCAGTTTCTTTCAAAAGCACTGATTCATTCAGTAACCAAAATTAAGATTGAGTCATTTGAATCATTCACTCAACTGAATTATTTAAAAATACTGATCATTCAGTACCCAAAATTAAGAGTGAGTCATTTAATGCATTCACTTAACCGAATCATTCAAAAGCACCTATTTATTCAGTAACCAAAATTAAGTGAGTCTTTTAAATAATTCACTCAACCGAATCATTCAAAAGCACCTATTTATTCAGTAACCAAAATTAAGTGAGTCATTTGAATCATTCACTCAACCATTTTATTCGAAACTCTAATTGATTCAGTAATCAAAATTACAAGTGAGTGAATTGAATGATTCACTCAACCATTTTATTCACAAACACTGATTCAGTATCCAAAATTAAAAGTGAGTCATTTAAATCATTCACTCAACCATTTTATTCAAAACTCTGATCGATTCAGTAATCAAAATTATGAGTGAGCAATTTGAATAATTCATTTAGCCTTTTTTTTTCCAAAAGACTGATTTATTCAGTAACCAAAATTAAAAATGAGTCTTTTAAATCATTAATTCAACCAAATCATTCAAAAGCACTGATTCATTCAGTAATCAAAATTAAGAGTGAGTCATTTGAATCATTCATTCCACCAATTAATTTAAAAGCAGTTTGATTCAGTAACCAAAATTAAGAGTGAGTCATTTAATGCATTCACTTAACCGAATCATTCAAAAGCACCTATTTATTCAGTAACCAAAATTAAGTGAGTCTTTTAAATAATTCACTTGGCAGTTTCTTTCAAAAGCACTGATTCATTCGGTAACCAAAATTACAAGTGAGTCATTTGAATCATTCACTCAATCATTTTATTCGAAACCCTGACTGATTCAGTAATCAAAATTACGAGCGAGCTATTTGAATCATTCATTTAGCACAAAATAAATGATTCATTCAGTAACCAAAATTAAGAGTGAGTCATTTGAATCATTCACTCAGCCATTTTATTCGAAACCCTGATTGATTCAGTAATCAAAATTACGAGTGAGCTATTTGAATCATTCATTTAGCACAAAATAAATGATTAATTCAGTAATCAAAATTAAGAGTGAGTCATTTGAATCATTCACTCAACCATTTTATTCGAAACCCTGATTGATTCAGTAATCAAAATTACGAGCGAGCTATTTGAATCATTCATTTAGTCTTTAGTGTTTTTTTTGTTTTTTTGTTTTGTTTTTTTTTCAAAAGGACTGATTCATTAAGTAACCAAAAGCAAGAGTGAGTCATTTGAATCATTCACTCACCAGTTCATCCAGATGCACTGATTCATTCAGTAATGAAATAAGCGGCAAGTCAGTTAACGGTTCACTGAATTTATTTGTTTAAAAAACACAGATTCAAAAACATCACTATGCGGTGCTGTTGTGTGGTGGTTTTGAACTATTTTTGATGCCAGAGCAATAATATCGTGTGTACGGTGTACATTGCATGAAATTACCATTGTTTATTGAACTGTAAAAGATTCAGAAGAGTCTTAGAATTTTAAAATCTTTAAAAGATTCAAATGTATATCTGCATTCTGAAAATAAAAAAATAAGGTGTTTTCTTTGAAACTTTAAGTTTATCAATGTAAAGGTTTACAAGGAATAGTAATGAAAGCATTTTCAAAGAGTCACCTAAACCACAAAATTTCTTTTGACAAGGTTAGAAAAGTCAATCCAAAACATTTAGCAATAAAATGTGTTGGTCTGAAATCACGTATGATGTTACTTAACTCTTATTTAAAATAAAATTCCTGTTCTCTGTTAGGTCTGCATCTAAATGACTAAAATGGGATTTCACATTTGATTTAAGCATAAGAAAGGCAATACCAGGTGTAGTTTCACTATCAAGACCAGACAGTGTTTTTGGTTTTGGAATGAAGAGAAACCAGTCTGTTTGAATATGATTTCTTTAATAAACAACAACCTGTTTGCTGACTTCCTCCTCTGAATTACAGTGCAGTCGTGCGGGCAGCTGTTTCACACATCGCTCTGGTCTTTGCTACATTAACATGGTCGTTTCACACAGCCAGTTTCCCAATGAGATGAAACTCAGACCAGACTAAAGTAGACACGGGGTCAGTTACGCAATCCAGTGGTCAGTCACCAGTAAGTCATTGTGGGTCTGAGGTCACTGTCATGTCTTGGGCTTCTCAGTATCTAGATACGCTTAGTTTAGTTCATGCATTAGTAATAAATGACGTGATGAAGTTTCTATGAAGCCTTTTTGATGCGTTTTGACACATACATTTCGTGAAAACCCTGTTTACACTGCATTCCCAACAGGGATTTTTATAAATAACTAAATCTAAAACAATAAAACAACATTTTTGTTACTTGAAATAAAATAAATGAAAAATTCAGTTAGTAAAAAAAAAACTATAGTGTATAAGCCAATATTTCAATTTTTTTTAGAAAACTTGATGTCCTAAAATGAATAAAACTAAAACTCAAATGAAAAGCATTAAAAAACTATATAGACATACAGTGAACAAAAGAAAAAAAATGAAAGAAAAAACAATTTCAAAATGTAAATAAACTTAAAATGAAAAGACAAAAAATGAAAATATGAAATATTAAAGTTTAGGACTATATTGATATGCAGTGAAAAAAGAATGAAAGAAAAATGCGTAAAAAAAATTAAAATGTCGCTAAAAAATAATGGCAAAAAATATAATATGAAATATTAAGCTTAGGATTAGTTTGCCAGTGTCATTTTTAGTTTATTATTATAGTTAATTATTAATTAATATGAGTTATTATTTAATTCATTATTATTAGTATTAATATTTTGAATCAATTTTTTTGTATTTAAATGAGAAAATAAATGAGAAAAGCCAACATTTCTTATTAATTTAATTTGATGTAATAAAATAAATAAAACTAAAATTCAAATGAAAATTTATAAAAACTATATAGACACACAGTATAAAAAGAAAAAACTAACAAAATGAAAGAAAAACATAAAAACATTAAAATTGAACTAAAATAAAAATGGCAAAAAATAAAAACAATTACAAAATATAAAATATAAAAATAAAGTTTAGTTTTAGTAAACTATTATAGTTTTTATTAATATTTTGAATCATTTTTTATTGTGTATTTAAATGACAAAGTAAATTATAAAAGCCAACATTTCTCATTTATTTAGTTTAAATTGATGTACTAAAATAAATAAAAAAGAAATTAAGTTTAGAATTAGTTTGCCAGTGCCATTTTAGTATACTATTATATTTTTTTATTAACATTTTGAATCAGTTTTTGTTTTTTATATTTAAATGAAAAAAAACTTGATGTACTAAATTAAATAAAACTAAAATTCAAATAAAAATGTATGACAACTATATAGACATACAGTGGAAAAAAAATAAATATTATATTATAGTTTTTATTAATATTTTGAATCTGTTTTTATTTTTGTATTTAAATGAGAAAATAAATGAGAAAAGTGAACAACTTGATGTACTAAAATAAAACTGAAACTGAAAAAACTTTAAAATGTAACTAAAATTAAAATAGCAAAAAATAAAAACTAAACTAAAATATGACAAAATATAAAATATTAAGTTTAGGCTTACTTTGCCAGTGTCATTTTAGTATACTATTATAGTTTTTATTAATATTTTGAATCTGTTTTTATAATTAAAAATAAGCAGCAGCACAGTAATGTTTGATATTGTAAACACTGAGTGTAACTTTCTGATCTGAATTTGCAGTTTGCATTGCATTGATGCAGTATGTGTTCTACTGATATATGACAACTGCATTGATCTGATAGATGCATTTAAAGAAATGAGCAGTATGCATATTGCAAATTAGTGCAATAAGACGCCACCGAAGATCATAGCGAAGAGTTACACAAGGGAAAGCCCCTAAAAAATAGTTAAAAAAGAAACTAAAAATCTAGTTTTGCAGCTGTAATCCAATGTGCATGAATGTTTTGACTTCATATTTAATCAAACAGTCAAAAGTAAAGAAATGGATGTAAAAAGAAAAAGAAAAATCATGTTGGCTTACGTATTGCATTGTGATAACTTCGCATAGCGTGCACACTCAAAAGTTTTTGAACGGTAAGATTTTTAATGTTTTTTAAAAGAATTCTCTTCTGCTCAAGCCTGCATTTATTTAATATAGCAAAATACAGCAAAAATGAAGTAATAAAGAAATGTTGAAGAATTCGTGACTTTAATATCAAAATGCAATTTTATATTTAAAAATAAGCAGCAACACAGTAATGTTTGATGTTGTAAACACTAATGAATGAGTGTGACTTTCTGATCTGAATGCTCTTATTTTTGTATTTAAAAGAGAAAATAAAAAAGTGAGAAACTTGATGTACTAAAATAAATAACTAAAATTTAAATGAGAAAAAAAAACTTTAAAATGGAACTAAAATTAAAATGAAAATGGCAAAAAA
Organism: Garra rufa; assembly: GCF_049309525.1. Taxonomy (NCBI): domain Eukaryota; kingdom Metazoa; phylum Chordata; class Actinopteri; order Cypriniformes; family Cyprinidae; genus Garra; species Garra rufa. Next base: position 44,596,141 of record NC_133373.1, read on the forward strand.
TAAAAACGAAAATAAAATATTTTCTGTTTTCATTTTAGTTAATGTAGTATTTTTGTATGTTTTTTGTCTTTTTTAGTATTTTTTTTAAATGTCTATGTAGATTTCTTTTTTTTCAGTTTTAGTAGTTTTAGTACATCAAATTAAACTGAAGTGAGAAATGTTGCAACTATTTTTATTTGTTAATGTTTATTTCAAGCAACAAAAACGTTTAATGGTTTTAAATAATAATGCAAAAGCTGAACTGACTTTCACAGCCGTTTTTAAATGAGTGACTATAAAAATAAAGAAATGTTAAAGAATTAGTGACTTTAATATCAAAATGCAATTTTATGGGTGGCATTTCATATGGTTTTGTTTACATCACTCACCCTAAAAATAAGCAGCAACACCATAATGTTTGATGTTGTAAACACTAATGAGTAGGGATGCACCTAATGTTTGGCAACAATTGATTTTTTATTTTTTCGAAAAGTAAGACAAAAGTGTAAAAAGCACATTTTGGCTATTTAGTTTCAGTGGTAAAGTTGTGTTTTTGAAGTTCTCTGTATTATTATTTATTCTTTATATATTTGTTCATTATTCGTTTACTTTACCATGGCATCTTTGCATGAACAGCGGTTTTGCGCAGCAGAGCTGCCTGCCCTGCTCTCTATTTTTGTTCGAAATGCCTTTGTTCTGAGATGGTGATAATAAACTTTAAATCTAACATTGTGAAATATTGATGTTTGTTTTATACCTGTGGATTGTATTGTAGACTAGTCAAGTGTTGATTTGATATATAGGTTAAATTGAGTAAACTCACTGTGGACCACATACCACTTGGATATCGATGTCACTTAAAAAACTAAAACTTACATTTAAAAAAACAAACAAAAATACTCCAAACATTTCTCTAAATTATTCTGTAAAAAACAAAACGAAACGAAAAAACATCAACTTTCTATTAAAGGTGCCATAGAATGCATTGAGAGAATATTTTAAATTGTTCTCTGATATCTACATAGAAGGTATTTGGCATAGGAAAGGGCAAAAAATCTCCAGAAATGGTTTTACAGGTCCATTTACAACCTAGGATTTGCCCCTAGAATGAAATGCTCTGTTATTTGGAAGCTTCATGAATATTAATGAGCTCTGCTCTGATTGGCTGTTTCACAGAGCTCAATAGCTCGCACATGGATAAAAATATATATTTAATTAGGAGCTCTAGCCGCTTTTAATATGCGGTTTGTTGATTTTTTAGTTTCATTACTGTGATCGCATGTGCTCTGTGTAAAGTTACAACGCAGAGGGAGTGATTCTTACCACACAAGTTCAGCTGCTCCTCAGTGATTCTCAAGATCTGTAAATCATTCACCATCATCAGCGCAGTCATCTCTCTGTTTATGTGGTAAGTGAAATCCTATGAATAGCAATGTAACAGGCTAACGCTAGCATTAAGCTAACCGTGTCCCTTCAGTCCCTTCAGAGTTGTTTAACTGATGTACTGATGTTAGTGATGATTGGGCGATGCAAATGTTGGAGGCGTAACTATTAACGATCTTAGGGATGTTGCGTAACAGTCGGGTATATGTTGGAATTGACCTATTTTTCGGTGGTCTTTTGCAAATACTAGATTTATATAAGGAGGAAACGATGGTGTTTGAGACTCATGGTATGTCATGTCCATGTACTGAACTGTTATTATTTAACCATGCCAAGGTAAGTCAGTTTTCCATTCTATGGCACCTTTAAAAACAAATCTGGTCTGTTTTAATGGCTGTAACAGTATAAGCTGTTTGGCGGAAAAAAGACGGGTTTCGGGTCGGACTAGGGCCAAAAATTTTGATAAGCTGTCGGACAAGGGCCGCGCTACAACCTGTGCGTCTCGGGCTAGGGCTTAGATTTAAGGCCTAGTGTTTAATTTAGTTCGGCTTCGGCCAAGAATTTTCATTTTGGTGCATCTCTACTAATGAGTGTGACTTTCTGATCTGAATCAGCAAGTTGCTGCTTGTCATCGGGCTCCAGGACCTGAAGGAAAGCAGGTGTGTGTTTTCAAAGCTAGTGATCCATCACAGCAGCACCTTCACAAGAGTCTGATTGTTGCAAACAGCGTGTTATTAGAGGGTGTGTGAAGCTCCGCCGCCCCTCCTGCTAAAAGGCAGATAAAGAGGGATTCCAGACACGAGGGGAGTGATGTTTATGTGTGTGTGTGTCTGACAGGTCAGACGGGATTCACCTCCGACCGGCTCGTCTGCCGCTAAGTGTACGGATCGCCGGGGAATTCCGCTCGAATCGTTCGCCTGTCCAAATAAATAACCCGAAGTGGCACTCGAGACGACGCAGTACATGATCATTTCCTCTCTGGGTTTCCTGCAGTCAGAGCCGATCGCCGCGCGCCTCAATCAAACGTCCGCGCGGGTGGCGTTGGAAGGCGGGAGTGTGGCGGGTCAGGACCCGAGGTTGTAATGATTAGCTGATGGATGTTACGCGTCTGAGCTCAAACATGTGTCGGAGGAGAGAGATAGAGAGAGATAAAGCAGAGGCCGATGATATATTGATGTTTATTTGACAGCAAACAATGCATTTTCCAGCACGATGGAGCAAAAGGCAAAAGTGATAACTAAGTGGCTCGGGGATCAAAACGTTGACATTTTGGGTCCATGGCCTGGAAACTCCCCAATCTTAAAACTTGTGGTCAATCCTCAAGAGGCGGGTGGACAAACAAAAACCCACTAATTCTGACAAACTCCAAGAAGTGATTATGAAAGAATGGGTTGCTATCAGTCAGGATTTGGCCCAGAAGTTGATTGAGAGCATGCCCAGTCCAATTGCAGAGGTCCTGAAAAAGAAGGGCCAACACTGCAAATACTGACTCTTTGCATAAATGTCATGTAATTGGCCATAAAAGCCTTTGAAACGTATGAAGTGCTTGTAATTATATTTCAGTACATCACAGAAACAACTGAAACAAAGATCTAAAAGCAGTTGAGCAGCAAACTTTTAAATTATTCATACCCCTGGCAAATTCTGACTTAAAGTTACTTTTATTTATTTATTTATTTTTTGACCGGAAATGACACAGGCTTCTCCCAAAAGATGTTAAGACGATGTACAAGAGGCACCATTGTGGAAAAGAATATTACTCATCTTTTAGTCTGTTGGACTGTCTGCCTTGAGATGTTGCCACCAGCAGAGCCCAGATTCATCAGGATGGCCTTGGTGGTGATCATTGGATTCTTTTTTACCTCTCTCACTATCCTCCTGGCCAGCACAGGTGTCACTTTTGGCTTCCGACGACATCCTGTTGAGTTGATTAAAACAGCTGTTCCCAATGAATCAGGGTAATTAGGATGCTTTAGAACAGCTGGGACTATTTGGAATGGTATAGAACTTTTTCCATAAACTGTGACAGTTTGTAAACGGTATGAATAATTTTGGACATGCCACTTTTTGTTCAAATGTAAATTAAAACTGAGTAATATTTTTTTCCACAATGATGCCTCTTGTACATCGTCTTATTATCTTTTGGGAGAAGCCTGTGTCATTTCTGGTCAAAAAAAACCTTGCTGGTTGAATAAAAGTAACTAAGTCAGAATTTGCTAGGGTTTTGGGCTTGACCGAAATTATTCATACCCCTGGCAAATTCTGACTTAAAGATTACTTTTATTCAACCAGCAAGTTTTTATTTATTTATTTATTTATTTAAATTATAGAAATTAATACTTTATCAAGGATGCTTTAAATTGGTCAAAAGTGATGAAGACAAAATATTTCTATTTCAGGTATGTGCTTTTCTTTTGAACTTTCTATTCATCAGAGAAACCTGGGGGGTGTTCCATAAACCAAGTTTACCAAATAAGTCAGGCTTATTTCAGTTAGTCTGACTTATTGTCACTTGATTTGGCTCAAAATAAGTCGGACTAACTGAAACAAGCCTGACTTATTTGGTAAACTTGGTTCATGGAACACCCCCCTGAACAAATTCTACTAAGCTGTTTTCAACATAATAATAGTAATAATAATAGTAATACATGTTTTTTGAGCAGCAAATCAGAATATTAGAATGATTTCTGAAGGATCATGTGATTTGAGTAATGACGCTAAAAATTCTGCTTTGAAATCACAGGAATAAATTATGTTTTAGAATATATTCAAACAGAAAACTGTTATTTTAAATAGTAAAATATTTTTTGTTTTTGCTGTATTTTGGATCAAATAAATGCAGGCTTGGTGAGAAGAAGAGACTTCTTTAAATAACATTTAAAAATCTTACTGTTCAAAAGCTTTTGACTGCTAGTGTACAGTATTATTAAAAAAATAAGAATGACAAAAACACAAATAACCCTTATAAACATAGAAGTATTTAACTCATGTATGTTATAAGGTAGGGCAATGTGATAAAAGTCAAAATATTGGGATAATTCACAAAATAGTTATTATTTCTGGAAATTCAGTGGAAAATGTTTTGTATTTTCTAATTATTCTGTTTATTTTACAAGCAACTCGGTCCACTAATAACTGTAGAAAAATCACATTTTTACCATTGCACCATATCACCCAATCCTAATACTGCTACTGGTATTTTTGCAAAATGCATTGATGCAATATGTGTACTAGTGATAGTATATGAAATATGCATTGATCTAATGGATGCATTTAAAGAAATGAGCAGTATGCATATTGCAAATTAGTGCAATAAGACGCCACCGAGGATCATGATGAAGAGTTACACAAGGGAAAGCACCTAAAAAGACAGTTAAAAAAGAAACTAAAAAGCTGTAATCCAATATGTGCAGAAATGTTTTGACTTCATATTTAATCAAACAGTCAAAAGTAAAGAAATATATGTAAAAATAAAATAAAACAATCATGTTGGCCTAGCCCCAGTCAAAAGTTTTTGAACAGTGAGATTTTTGTTTTTTTAAAGAATTCCCTTCTGCTCACCAAGCCTGTGTTTATTTGATCCAAAATACAGCAAAAGCAGTAATATTGTGAAATATTTTTACTATTCAAAATAACTGCTTTCTATTTGAATATCTGTTAAAATGTAATTTATTTCTGTGATCAAAGCTGAATTTTCAGCATCATTACTCCAGTCTCTAGTGTCACATGATCCTTTAGAAATCATCCTAATATTCTGATTTTCTGTTCAAGAAACATTTATTATTATCATCAATATTTAAAACAGTTAAGTACATTTGTTCATCAGGATTCTTTGATGAATAGAAAAATCCAAAGATTATCATTTATTACAAATAAAAAAAACTTTTGTAACTTTATACACTTTTTTTTTTTTTAAAGAAATACTAGAAATTAATAATTGTATTTAGCAAAGATGCATTAAATTGATCAAAAGTGATGACAAAGACATTAATAATGTTAAAAGATTTCTATTTTAGATTTCTGTTCATCAAAGGAACCTAAAAAATTCTACTCGGCTGTTTTTAGCATAATAATAATAAATGTTTTTTGAGCAGCAAATCAAATTTTTAGAATGATTTCTGAAGGATTATGTGACTTGAGCAATGATGCTAAAAATCAGCTTTGAAATCCCAGGAATAAATTATATTTTTAAACGCATTCAAATAGAAAAAAGTTATTTTGAATAGTTAAAATATTTTAGTATCTTACTGTTTTTGCTGTAGGCATGGTGAGCAGAAGAGACTTCTTTTAAAAAATATTAAAAATCTTACTGTTCAAAAACTTTTGACTGGTAATGTAAAAAATATAAAAATGCTCATTCTGCAAAAACACTAATAGTAGTAGGAACTATATTGTGAAATATACCAATACTACCACACTATGTAAAATACTGTATTCCACAACACACTGGATGAGTCAGAAACATGATTGTTTTGACATCTCTTTCTCCGCTTTTGGCCATCTGATCAAATACAGAGTAAATAATTTTACACATTGGACTAAAGCTGCAAAACTAGATTTTTAGTTGTATTTAAGTGTTTTATTTAGCTATCCCTTGCAAAACTCATCACTGTGATACTTGGGTGTTGTATCATCCAATTATAAATCTACTTGTAATTTACAGTATGCAGTTTATGTACCGTGCATAGTGTGTAAAGTATGCATGCACCAAATGGATAGCATACTGCAAATTACAAGTAGTGTTAGGAGTGATATGACACCCAAGTATCATAGTGATGAGTTGCACAAGGAAAAACACTCAAATAAATAAATAAAGTGGATTTTTTTTTTGCAAGGAAATGCATTTAAAAACACTTAAACAATTTCACAATTTTCTTTACTTTTTAGGGCCCGAGCCCAAAAGGGCGAAGGCCCTATTGTTCTTCTAAGGATTCTTATTAGGGCCCGAGCCCAAAAGGGCGAAGGCCCTATTGTTCTTCTAAGGATTCTTATTAGGGCCCGAGCCCAAAAGGGCGAAGGCCCTATTGTTCTTCTAAGGGTTATTATTTTTAGGGCCCGAGCCCAAAAGGGCGAAGGCCCTATTGTTTTTCTAAGGATTATTATTATTATTATTATTTTTTTTTCAATGTTTTGGGGGATTTCGGGGGCCTTAACATACACGAAAACTCTTGAAACTTTGCACACACATTGGAACCTGCGGCCATCAGGGCCGGACAGACTTTGACATGGGGGGATCACCTGGGGGGGGCATGGCACAGCGTTAAAAATTGCGACTTTTGAAGGGCTCTGGAGCGCACAACGGTTGACCTACAGTCACCAAAATTCATACACATATAGACCTCATCGGGCCGAACAAATTTCACACTCATAGTCCGTGCTTCGCCAAACAGGAAGTCGGCTATTCAGGGATGTCTAAAAAGTGCATGCAATGGAATTTGAAATACTCCTACTAGGCCTTTCCACCGATGGCCACCAAACTCGGTCAGCATGATCTCAAGACATTGGGGACGCAAAATTGCCAGGGGATTTTTGATATCTCGAACGGTTTGACCGTGACGGGGCGACAAATTTATGGCGAGAAATGAGAAACAGGAAGTGCCTAATAACTTTGACATACTTTGTTTGATTTTGACCAAACTTCAGCAGTTTGTTCATCGTCTGATGCCGATCACAGAGATGTGACTATTATGAGTCAAAGTTATAGCGCCACCAACTGGCAGCAGAAAGCGTGACGTTTTTGAAACGCTTTAAACTCAGCCTCTTAATTTTACTCAATTTGCTTCAAACTTCATCACAATAATGTCAAAACACGACCGATAAGAATCTGTGAAGGGCGTTATCCATAACTTTTATCATGTTGCCATGGCAACGTGTCAAACTTTAACTTTAGTTTTTTGTGTTTTTGAGCCACTTAAAATGCTTAGAATTTCATGAAACTCAACACACACATCTGTATTAATGACAGTTAAACACTGATAAAAGCCCATAAATGGGCGTGGAGCAGGCGCTCCATAGCGCCACCTTTTGACAAAAGTTGGGGGGTTACTTTGTCCTACAGTCACCACACTCGGTACATATATTGGACTCATCAAGCCGGACAACTTTCTAATTTACACCCATTAGCTACGACCAACAGGAAGTCAGCTATTTTTATTTAAATATGGATTTTTGGAAAAATCAAGCTGTGGAATTTGAAATACTCCTCCTAGACCTTTCCACCGATGGCCACCAAACTCGGTCAGCATGATCTCAAGATATTGGGAATGCAAAATTGCCAGGGGATTTTTGCTATCTCGAACGGTTTGGCCGTGGCAGGGCGACAAATTATGGCGAGAAATGAGAAACAGGAAATGTCTAATAATTTTGACACACTTTTCTGATTTTGACCAAACTTAAGCAGTTTGTTCGTCGTATGATACCGATCACAGAGATGTGACTATTATGAGTCAAAGTTATAGCGCCACCAACTGGCAGCAGGAAGTGTGTTGCTTGCAAAACGCTTTTAAATCAACCTCTTATTTTTACTCAATTTGCTTCAAACTTCATCAGAATAATATCAAAACACGGCCGATGAGAATCTGTGAAGGGGTCCTTGATACATCAAATGCTGTTGCCATGGCAACATGTCAAACTTTAACATTTGTTTCCTGTGTTTTTAAATATAGCTGTGAATAAATTCATATCACTCATAGCAGAATCAGACAGTTCACAGCAAACTTTGTCAACATGATGCCAAGATACTGAAGATGTTAAATTGTGAACGGCTTTGGGACATCTTGAACGGTGTTGATGTGGTGATTTATGAAAGTAACAATAAAAAAGATGAAGAGTTATTTTCATATATCTTTAAATTGCATTATTCTAACTCATCAAAACTTTTTACATATAAAGAACAAGAAATTCTTAGGAAATACGTGTAGTTTCAAAATGTTATCATGCTCAGAGGCCCCAAAAACATTAAAAGTGTCACATAAATTTGTCAGATTAAAGCTCTAATACCAGGGATGAACACTAGAGGTCCTCATAAGATAAGGAATCGTTTGACCTCTAATGCTATTTAGCTCATTCTCAGTGTATAAGAATGAAAATAATCCATAGAATCAGTTGATATAGACTGTACTGTCAGTGTACTTTTACATAATTATTTTGTATAGGTGCTTAAAGAGCATTAAAATCTTTTTTTAATCTTTTAAGGAAAAATTATATGATTTATATACATATATACAATCTCACTGATAGAATAAAAAATCTTATAAGTATGACACTATACTGCTCAGTTCACTTAATTAGAATGAGAAACAAATACATCAACTAAGTTAATATGTATTTATTTTTAATATATTTGTTTATAATTATTTCACAGATGCTTATAGATCATTAAAATAATATTAAAAAATTGATGTAGATCATAAAACATGGTAACTATTTAAAATAGGGTCTCTTTTGTTAACATTGGTTAATGAACTAACACACGAACGAACAACGAACAATATTTTTGTACTCGATTTTCTTCAAACTTCATCAGAATGATGTAAAAACACGGCCGATGAGAGTCTGTAAAGGCGTCCCTGATGCATCAAATGCTGTTGCCATGGCAAATAAATAAAAATACAAAATACATTCAAATATTTGTTTCCTGTGTTTTTGAGGCAGATAGCGTGCCTAGAATTTCATTTTCCATTTTCAATTTTCAATGATTTATTATATATTTAAAGTGCAGCATCCTAACTCTTTGAAACTTTTTTCATACAAATAACTATTCATTCTGATTAAACACAGTTCATTTCATAATTATACAAAACTCCACGAATGAAAGAAAATTAAAAAACAAATCTGATCTCACTCTGCTCTGCACTCTATGTGTGTGTTTGTGTGGTAAGTGGCTGAGTGTAAGGAGGTGGGATGGGTGGTAAGAGAAAGAGTCAGACAGGAGGAGAGACAGTTAGGGTTAGTCCAAAGGGTTATTGTGAATGCATGTGCCAACTGGGCACCGTTTTCCTGATGCTATCGGGATGGCGACTGCCAGACGGCGAGGGCCCGGTCAACGCTGCTTGCAGCTTTAATTTTTTTTTTTTTTTTTTTTTTTTTTTTTCTTTTTTTCAACCTTCCGGGCACTTTTGGGGGCCTTAACATACTCAAAAACTCTTGAAAATTTGCACACACGTCGGAATCTGCGGCCATCAGGACGCCAAAGAGGCTGGGACCCGGGCGTGGTTCAGGGCCTCTACAGCGCCCCCTGGAACACAGTTTGAAAACTTGATGTACTGCGCACACATACTTGCATGTATTGATATGAAACTCGGTACACATATAGATCTCACTGAGCCAAACAACTTTTGTACTCTATGTCATGGGCTCCACGCAACAGGAAGTGAGATATTTAGGGCTGTTTAAAAAGCGCATGCTCTGGAATTTAACGTACTCCTCCCAGGAATTCCATGGGATTGTCACCAAACTCGGTCAGCATGATCTCAAGACATTGGGGACGCTAAATTGCGAGGAGATTTTTGATATCTCGAACGGTTTGGCCGTGGCAAGGCGACAAAGTTATGGCGAGAAATGAGAAACAGGAAGTGTCTAATAACTGTTGACCACATTGCCTGATTCTGATGAAACTTCACCAGTTTGTTCGTTGTATGATGCCGATTCCATAAATGTGACTATTATGAGTCAAAGTTATAGCGCCACCAACTGGCAGCAGGAAGTGTGTCATTTTCAAAATGCTTTGATATCAGCCTCTTAATTTTACTCGATTTTCTTTAAACTTCATCAAAATCATGTCAAAACACGGCCGATAAGAATATGTAAAGGGGTCGATGATAAATCGAATGCTGTTGCCATGGCAACATGTCAAACTTTAAAATTAGATTCCTGTCTTTTCGAGGCAGTTAACATGCTTAGAATTTCATGAAACTCAACACACACATCAATATTTATGATAGTTAGACACTGGCAAAAGGTCATAAATGGGCGTGGAGCAGGCACTCTATAGCGCCATCTTTTGACAAAAGTTGGGGGGTTAGTTTTTCCTACAGTCACTAAACTCTGTACATATATTAATCTCATCAATTTGGACAACTTTCTAAATCAAACTCATTAGCTGAGACCAACAGGAAGCCGGCTATTTTGATTTGAATGTGGATTTTTGGAAAAATCAGGCTGTAAACAAATGCACACTACTTCTAAGAACAACCAGCTGTTCACACCAAACTTTTTTAACATGAAGAGAATATTCTGAAGATGTTAAATTGCGACCGGATTTTGGATATCTTGAACGGTGTGGACGTGGTGATTTTTTAAAGATATAGTAAAAAATATTTTTATATCTTTAAAGTGCAGCATCCAAACTCTTTAAAACTTTTTTCACACAGAGATCTAATCATTCTGAGCAAGTGCTGGAAATAAAAAATGTATACAAGCTTCTATGAATTAAAGAAAATTTAAAAAAGAACTCAGAAACCTGCTGTCACTCTGGTGAATGTCTCTACAGTATGTGTGTGTGTTCAGTCAGGCACAGAGAAGCTCATTATTGCAGGGGGGAGGGGTGAGAGGCAGAGAGGGTGACAGAGTAGAGAGCCATCCTACAGACCATCTTTGAACAAAATGCACATACTGTATGTAGTGTAATTACATAAATATGTCTGATCTTTGAGAGTCTGATATTTTGAGAAAATATAAAGGGTCACTAAGTCTTTCATTGTTCATTTTTTGCAGTTGTTGTTTTTTATTTATTTTTTACTTAACTGTACCATGAACTTGTCCTATTCAGTCACATAGCAAAAGATTTTAAAAAATACAACTTTTTAGCATGATCAATTTATCTTCATTGATAGACAATATTTACATAGTGTTATTTATTGAATATAAAATAATAATAATAAAAAATTAAGACAAACTTTGACAACAAAACAAACGTTACTGTTATCTCTTCAAAACATCTGAAAACCATAATTTTAAGATCAGTTATATATATGTATCACCCCGTTAAAATACTCAACTTGATTTTTAAAGATATTTTGAAAGAATGAAGCGTTTATAGAGCACTTTATTGTGTATTGCTGTACACCCACATGAACTGTGTTCATGTTCATGTTAATTCACAGTACATAAACTTTATATGAATACTTTTTTTAGCTTAATATTAATTAACATTAATAAATGCTATTTATTTATTGGTCATGTTAACTGATATAGTTAATTTTAACAAATGAAACTGGATGGCAACATTTTATATTTTGTGTGTATGTGTCTGTGTGTTGATTTTAAAGTGTAACCCTTTCAATTCTGTAAACTTAAAATCCAAACTAGCAGATGGTTACTGTGAATGCATGTGCCAACTGGGCACCGTCTTCCTTATTGATTCTTAGTTATGACAACAATTGATTTTATACAAAAATATATTATACAAAAATTGTACAGATAGGTAACAATGACATTTAAGCAGAAGTGGTGGATATAAAGGAAGCAATAATAACATTTTGCTATCATCATGAATTACATGTTCTTATTTGTAGCATACTGGTTCACAGTTGGCATCTATCTGAAGTCCTTGCATTGATTGCATTTAATTAAATCAACATTATATTTGGTCAGTCTGATCTTGAGGCCTTAGAGATGTTAAATTGTGAAGATCTTGAGTTTTCATTAAAGGGCATGTCCGTGGTGGCCTGACAAAGTTTGATGTTTCTGCATAGACATAGAAGTGGTTATAACTTAGCCTGAAAATGTCTGATCTGCCACAAAATTCACAGGTTTGGTAAGAGTCCTGGCCTGAAGACACCTAAAGACCAATATTCAGATATTATCATAGCGCCACCTGTTGGCAGCAGGATATCTCATATATTTCACTAACTCAAACACACCAAGGTCAATCTGCACCAAACTTCATATGTTTGATAATAGTGCTGGCCTGAACACATCTACATGTCAATAATCAGTTATAGGCATAGCGCCACCAGCTGGCAGCAGCAATTTTGGCACATTTAAATGACTTGTGACATATTTTTTCTATATTTACTGTATTAAAAGCATACTGCCCACCGATTGCTGTTTTCCTGAAGCCACCGGTCGGCGGTGAGCCCGGGTGCGAGGGCCCGTTCATCGCTGCTCGCAGCTTTAATTTTTTTTTTTTTTTTTTTTTTTTTCAACCGTTGGGGCACTTTTGGGGGCCTTAACATACTCAAAAACTCTTGAAAATTTGCACACACGTCGGAATCTGCCGTCGTCCGGACGCCACAGAGGCTGGGACCCGGGCGTGGTTCAGGGCATCTACAGCGCCCCCTGGAACACAGTTTGAAAACTTGATGTACTGCGCACACATACTTGCGCGTATTGATATGAAACTCGGTACACATATAGAACTCATCGAGCTGAACAACTTTTGTACTCTATGTCATGGGCTCCACGCAACAGGAAGTGAGATATTTAGGGCTGTTTAAAAAGCGCATGCTCTGGAATTTAACGTACTCCTCCCAGGAATTCCATGGGATTGTCACCAAACTCGGTCAGCATGATCTCAAGACATTGGGGACGCTAAATTGCGAGGAGATTTTTGATATCTCGAACGGTTTGGCCGTGGCAAGGCGACAAAGTTATGGCGAGAAATGAGAAACAGGAAGTGTCTAATAACTGTTGCACACATTGCCTGATTCTGATGAAACTTCACCAGTTTGTTCCTTGTATGATGCAGATTCCATAAATGTGACTATTATGAGTCAAAGTTATAGCGCCACCAACTGGCAGCAGGAAACGTGTCATTTTCAAAATGCTTTGAAATCAGCCTCCTAATTTTACTCGATTTTCTTTAAACTTCATCAAAATCATGTCAAAACACGGCCGATAAGAATATGTAAAGGGGTCGATGATAAATCAAATGCTGTTGCCATGGCAACGTGTCAAACTTTAAAATTACATTCCTGTCTTTTCGAGGCAGATAACATGCTTAGAATTTCATGAAACTCAACACACACATCAATATTAATGATAGTTAGACACTGGCAAAAGGTCATAAATGGGCGTGGAGCAGGCACTCTATAGCGCCATCTTTTGACAAAAGTTGGGGGGTTAGTTTTTCCTACAGTCACCAAACTCTGTACATATATTGTTCTCATCAATCTGGACAACTTTCTAAATCAAACTCATTAGCTAAGACCAACAGAAAGCCGGCTATTTTGATTTGAAGGTGGATTTTTTGAAAAATCAGGCTGTAAACAAATTCACACTACTCCTAAGAACAACCAGCTGTTCACACCAAACTTTTTTAACATGAAGAGAAGATTCTGAAGATGTTAAATTGCGAGCGGATTTTGGATATCTCGAACGGTGTTGACGTGGTGATTTTTTAAAGATATAGTAAAAAACATAACCCTAATTTTTTATATCTTTAAAGTGCAGCATCCAAACTCTTTAAAACTTTTTTCACACAGAGATCTTATCATTCTGAGCAAGTGCTGGAAATATAAATTTTATACAAGCTTCAATGAATTAAAGAAAATTAAAAAAATAACTCAGAAACCTGCTGTCACTCTGGGTGAATGTCTCTACAGTATGTGTGTGCGTTCAGTCAGGCACAGAGAAGCTCATTATTGCAGGGGGGAGGGGTGAGAGGCAGAGAGGGTGACAGAGTAGAGATCCATCCTACAGACCATCTTTGAACAAAAAATGCACATATGTATTGTAATTACATAAATATGTCTGATCTTTGAGAGTCTGATATTTTGAGAAAATATAAAGGGTCACTTAGTCTTTCATTGTTCGTATTTTGCAGTTGTTGTTTTTTATTAATTTTTTACTTAACTGTACCATAAACTTGTCCTATTCAGTCACATAGCAAAAGATTAAAAAAAATACAACTTTTTAGCATGATCAATTTATCTTCATTGATAGACAATATTTACATAGTGTTATTTATTGAATATAAAATAATAATAATAAAAAATTAAGACAAACTTTGACAACAAAACAAACGTTACTGTTATCTCTTCAAAACATCTTAAAACCATAATTTTAAGATCAGTTATAAATATATATATCACCCCGTTAAAATACTCAACTTGATTTTTAAAGATATTTTGAAAGAATGAAGAGTTTATAGAGCACTTTATTGTGTATTGCTGTACACCCACATGAACTGTGTTCATGTTCATGCTAATTCACAGTACATAAACTATATATGAATACTTTTTTTTAGCTTAATATTAATTAACATTAATAAATGCTATTTATTTATTGGTCATGTTAACTAATATAGTTAATGCTAACAAATAAAACTGAATGGCAACATTTTATATTTTGTGTGTATGTGTCTGTGTGTTGATTTTAAAGTCTAACCCTTTCAATTCTGTAAACTTTAAATCCAAACTAGCAGAGGGTTACTGTGAATGCATGTGCCAACTGGGCACCGTCTTCCTTACTGATTCTTAGTTATGTAGCGCTTAAGAGTGATGTTTTATAACAGGAGGAGTCACCAGCAAAGCAATATCCACACAAAAATTGTACAGATAGGTAACGATGACATTTCAGCAGAAGTGGTGGACGTAAAGCAAGCAATAATAACATTTTGTTATCATGAATCTTGTTCTTACTTGTTAGCAGCAGGATATATCATATCTTTCACTAACTCAAACATACCAAGGTCAATCTGCACCAAACTTCATAAGTTTGATAATAGTGCTGGCCTGAACACATCTACATGCCAATAATTAGTTACAGGCATAGCGCCACCATCTGGCAGCGGCAAGTTTGGCACATTTAAATGACTAATGACTTTTTTCTATATTTACTGTATTAAAAGCATACTGCCCACCGTTTGCTGATTTCCTGAAGCCACCGGTCGGCGGTGAGCCCAGGTGCGAGGGCCCGTTCATCGCTGCTCGCAGCTTTAATTAGGGCCCGAGCCCAGAATGGGCGAAGGCCCTCTTGTTTTCCTAAGGATTCTTATTTTTTTTTTTTTTTTTTTTTGTTAACCTTCCGGGCACTTAAGGGGGTCTTAACATGCTCAAAAACTCTTGAAGATTTGCACACATGTCGGAATCTGCGGCCATCAGGACGTCACAGAGGCTGGTACCGGGGCGTGGCAAGGGGACTCTACAGCGCCCCCTGGAATTTTTAGGGCCATATAGCACACATACTTGAACGTACACATATGAAACTCGGTACACATATAGAACTCATTGAGCTGAACAACTTTTGTACTCTATGTCATTTTCTTAACGCAACAGGAAGTGAGATATTTAGGGCTGTTTAAAAAGCGCATGCTCTGGAATTTAACGTACTCCTCCCAGGATTTCTATACGATTGTCACCAAACTCGGTCAGCATGATCTCAAGACATTGGGGACGCTAAATTGCGAGGGGATTTTTGATATCTCGAACGGTTTGGCCGTGGCAAGGCGACAAAGTTATGGCGAGAAATGAGAAACAGGAAGTGTCTAATAACTGTTGCACACATTGCCTGATTCTGATGAAACTTCACCAGATTGTTCGTTGTATGATGCCGATTCCATAAATGTGACTATTATGAGTCAAAGTTATAGCGCCACCAACTGGTAGCAGAAAGCGTGTCATTTTCAAAATGCGTTGAAATCAGCCTCTTAATTTTACTTGATTTTCTTCAAACTTCATCAAAATAATGTCAAAACACGGCCGATAAGAATATGTAAAGGGTACGATGATAAATCAAATGCTGTTGCCATGGCAATGTGTTAAACTTTAAAATTAGATTCCTGTCTTTTCGAAGCAGATAACATGTTTAGAATTTCATGAAACTCAACACACACATCAATATTAATGATAGTTAGACACTGGCAAAAGGTCATAAATGGGCGTGGAGCAGGCACTCTATAGCGCCATCTTTTGACAAAAGTTGGGGGGTTAGTTTTTCCTACAGTCACCAAACTCTGTACATATATTGTTCTCATCAATCTGGACAACTTTCTAAATCAAACTCATTAGCTAAGACCAACAGGAAGCCGGCTATTTTGATTTGAATGTGGATTTTTGGAAAAATCAGGCTGTAAACAAATTCACACTCCTTCTAAGAATAACAAGGTATTCACACCAAACTTTTTTAACATGAAGAGAAGATTCTGAAGATGTTAAATTGCGAGCGGATTTGGGATATCTTGAACGGTGTTGACGTGGTGATTTTTTAAAAAACATAACCCTAATTTTTTATATCTTTAAAGTGCAGCATCCAAACTCTTTAAAACTTTTTTCACACAGAGATCTAATCATTATGAGCAAGTGCTGGTAATATCATAGTTATTCAAGCTTCTATGAATTAAAGAAAATTAAAAAAAGAAATCAGTAAACTGTTGTCACTGGGCTGACAGTCTGTGTTGACACTAAGAGTGACTGAAGGGGGAGGGGTGAAAGGGAGAGAGACCAGTGGAACATGCTGTTTTGCTTAAGACCATCTTTGAGGAGATGCACATTGCTGTAGTTTAATCTGCATAAATAAGTCTGAACTTTGAGAGTCTGATCTTTGAGAAAATATAAAGGGTCACGAACTCTTTCATTCTTTGTATATTGCAGTTGTTGTTTTTTATTTATTTTTTACTGAACTGTACCATGAACTTGTCCTATTCAGTCACATAGCAAAAGATTAAGAAAAATACAGCATTTTAGCATGAGCGATTTATCTTCATTGATAGACATTTATTTTCATAATTAAAATTTTTGATTCAATAAAAAAAAACACTAACAATTTCAAGACAAACTTTGACAACAAAACAAACTTTGCTGTTATCTGTTCAAAACATCTGAAAATTGTACCATTTTAAGATGAGTTATATTTATATATCGCCCCATTACAATACCCAACTTGATTTTTAAAGATATTTTGAAAGAATGAAGCGTTTATTGAGCACTTTATTGTTTATTGTTGTATACCCACATGAACTGTGTTCATGTTCATGTTAATTCACAGTACATACACTATGTTAAAAGATACTAATTTACCTTTAAACAATATATGAGTACTTTTTTAGGTTAATATTAATTAACATTAATAAATGCTTTTTATTATTGTTCATGTTAACAATGTTAACAAATGAAACTGGATGGTAAAGTTGTATATTTAGTGTGTATTTGTCTGTGTGTTGATTTAAAAATGTAACCCTTTCATTTCTGTAAACTTTAAATCCAAACTGGCAGAGGGTTACTGTGAATGCATGTGCCAACTGGGCACCGTTTTCCTAATTGATTCTTAGTTATGTTGCGCTTAAGAGTGATGTCTTATAACAGGAGTCACCTGCAAAGCAATGTCCACACACAAATGGAACAGATAGGTAACGATGACATTTAAACAGAAGTGGTGGACGTAAAGCAAGCAATAATAACATTTTGTTATCATCATGAATTACATGTTCTTATCATCATCCTCAGAATATAGGGAAAATGTTCCCTATATTGTGAACGGCTTTGGGATATCTTGAACGGTGTTGATGTGGTGATTTATGAAAGTAACAATAAAAAAGATGAAGAGTTATTTTCATATATCTTTAAATTGCATTATTCTTACTCATCAAAACTTTTTACATATAAAGAACAAGAAATTCTTAGGAAATACGTGTAGTTTCAAAATGTTATCATGCTCAGAGGCCCCAAAAACATTAAAAAGTGTCAAATAAATTCGTCAGATTAAAGCTCTAATACCAGGGATGAACACTAGAGGTCCTCATAAGATAAGGAATCGTTTGACCTCTAATGCTATTTAGCTCATTGTCAGTGTATAAGAATGACAATAATCCATAGAATCAGTTGATATGTACTGTACTGTCAGTGTAATTTTACATAATTATTTTGTATAGGTGCTTAAAGAGCATTAAAATATTTTTTTTTATCTTTTAAGGAAAAATTATGTGATTTAAATACATATATACACTCTCACTGATAGAACAAAGTATCTTATAAGTATGACACTATACTGCTCAGTTCACTTAATTAGAATGAGAAACAAATACAAAAAGGCCAAAAAGTCAACTAAGTTAATATGTATTTATTTTCAATATATTTGTTTATAATTATTTCACAGATGCTTATAGACTATTAAAATAATATTTAAAAATGCTTGTAGACCATAAAACATGGTAACTATTTAAAATAGGGTCCAATACCTACAAAAAAGCCTCTTGGAGCAAAATTTGACACCCAACAGGAAGTCGGTTATTTTTTTCTCAGCAAATTTTGTCATTTTTGCCATTTTCAGGCCTCGTACTTGAACGAACTCCTCCTAGAGATTTATCCGGATTAACGCCAAATTTGCTGAGTGTAATCTAAAGCACTTTGTGACGTTAAATTGCAAAGATCTAGAGTTTTCATTGGAGGGCGTGTCCATAGCGGTCTCGCAAATTTCGATGTTTCGCCATGAAAAAGGAAGTTTCTATAACTCAGGCATACAATGTCCGATCTGTCCCAAACTTCACATGTGTGATAACACTCCTGACCTGAAGACATCTACATTCCCATATTCAGTTATAGTCATAGCGCCACCTGCTGGCAACAGGAAGTGTCATGCTGTACTCTACAACAAACTCCTCCAAGAGATTTATACAGATCAACACTAAAATCGGTCAGTCTAATAAAAAGGCTTTAGTGATGTTAAATTGCGAAGATCTTGAGTTTTCGTTGAAGGGCATGTCCGTGGTGGCCTGACAAAGTTTGATGTTTGGTCATGGACATAGAAGTTGTTATAACTCAGCCATAAAATGTCCAATCTGCCTCAAACTTCACATGTTTGATAAGAGTCCTGGCCTGAAGACATCTTAAGGCCAATATTCAGATATTATCATAGCGCCACCTATTGACAGCAGGATATATCATATCTTGCACTAACTTAAACATACCAAGGTCAATCTGCACCAGACTTCATATGTTTGATGAAAGTGCTGGCCTGAACACATCTACATGTCAATAATCAGTTACAGGCATAGCACCACCAGCTGGCAGCAGGAGGTTTGGCACATTTAAGTGACTTTGATCTATTTTTCCTACATTTACTGTTTTAAAAGCATAATGCCCACCGTTTGCTGTTTTCCTAAAGCCACCGGTCGGCGGTGAGCCCGGGTGCGAGGGCCCGTTCATCGCTGCTTGCAGCTTTAATTAGGGCCCGAGCCCAAAAGGGCGAAGGCCCTATTGTTCTTCTAAGGATTCTTATTTGTTTTTTAGGGCCCGAGCCCAAAAGGGCGAAGGCCCTATTGTTCTTCTAAGGATTCTTATTAGGGCCCGAGCCCAAAAGGGCGAAGGCCCTATTGTTCTTCTAAGGGTTATTATTTTTTTTTTTTTTTTTTTTTTTTTTTTTTTTCTTTTTTTCAACCTTCCGGGCACTTTTGGGGGCCTTAACATACTCAAAAACTCTTGAAAATTTGCACACACGTCGGAATCTGCGGCCATCAGGACGCCAAAGAGGCTGGGACCCGGGCGTGGTTCAGGGCCTCTACAGCGCCCCCTGGAACACAGTTTGAAAACTTGATGTACTGCGCACACATACTTGCATGTATTGATATGAAACTCGGTACACATATAGATCTCACTGAGCCAAACAACTTTTGTACTCTATGTCATGGGCTCCACGCAACAGGAAGTGAGATATTTAGGGCTGTTTAAAAAGCGCATGCTCTGGAATTTAACGTACTCCTCCCAGGAATTCCATGGGATTGTCACCAAACTCGGTCAGCATGATCTCAAGACATTGGGGACGCTAAATTGCGAGGAGATTTTTGATATCTCGAACGGTTTGGCCGTGGCAAGGCGACAAAGTTATGGCGAGAAATGAGAAACAGGAAGTGTCTAATAACTGTTGACCACATTGCCTGATTCTGATGAAACTTCACCAGTTTGTTCGTTGTATGATGCCGATTCCATAAATGTGACTATTATGAGTCAAAGTTATAGCGCCACCAACTGGCAGTAGGAAGTGTGTCATTTTCAAAATGCTTTGATATCAGCCTCTTAATTTTACTCGATTTTCTTTAAACTTCATCAAAATCATGTCAAAACACGGCCGATAAGAATATGTAAAGGGGTCGATGATAAATCGAATGCTGTTGCCATGGCAACATGTCAAACTTTAAAATTAGATTCCTGTCTTTTCGAGGCAGTTAACATGCTTTGAATTTCATGAAACTCAACACACACATCAATATTTATGATAGTTAGACACTGGCAAAAGGTCATAAATGGGCGTGGAGCAGGCACTCTATAGCGCCATCTTTTGACAAAAGTTGGGGGGTTAGTTTTTCCTACAGTCACTAAACTCTGTACATATATTAATCTCATCAATTTGGACAACTTTCTAAATCAAACTCATTAGCTGAGACCAACAGGAAGCCGGCTATTTTGATTTGAATGTGGATTTTTGGAAAAATCAGGCTGTAAACAAATGCACACTACTTCTAAGAACAACCAGCTGTTCACACCAAACTTTTTTAACATGAAGAGAATATTCTGAAGATGTTAAATTGCGACCGGATTTTGGATATCTTGAACGGTGTGGACGTGGTGATTTTTTAAAGATATAGTAAAAAATATTTTTATATCTTTAAAGTGCAGCATCCAAACTCTTTAAAACTTTTTTCACACAGAGATCTAATCATTCTGAGCAAGTGCTGGAAATAAAAAATGTATACAAGCTTCTATGAATTAAAGAAAATTTAAAAAAGAACTCAGAAACCTGCTGTCACTCTGGTGAATGTCTCTACAGTATGTGTGTGCGTTCAGTCAGGCACAGAGAAGCTCATTATTGCAGGGGGGAGGGGTGAGAGGCAGAGAGGGTGACAGAGTAGAGAGCCATCCTACAGACCATCTTTGAACAAAATGCACATACTGTATGTAGTGTAATTACATAAATATGTCTGATCTTTGAGAGTCTGATATTGAGAAAATATAAAGGGTCACTAAGTCTTTCATTGTTCATTTTTTGCAGTTGTTGTTTTTTATTTATTTTTTACTTAACTGTACCATGAACTTGTCCTATTCAGTCACATAGCAAAAGATTTTAAAAAATACAACTTTTTAGCATGATCAATTTATCTTCATTGATAGACAATATTTACATAGTGTTATTTATTGAATATAAAATCATAATAATAAAAAATTAAGACAAACTTTGACAACAAAACAAACGTTACTGTTATCTCTTCAAAACATCTGAAAACCATAATTTTAAGATCAGTTATATATATGTATCACCCCGTTAAAATACTCAACTTGATTTTTAAAGATATTTTGAAAGAATGAAGCGTTTATAGAGCACTTTATTGTGTATTGCTGTACACCCACATGAACTGTGTTCATGTTCATGTTAATTCACAGTACATAAACTTTATATGAATACTTTTTTTAGCTTAATATTAATTAACATTAATAAATGCTATTTATTTATTGGTCATGTTAACTGATATAGTTAATTTTAACAAATGAAACTGGATGGCAACATTTTATATTTTGTGTGTATGTGTCTGTGTGTTGATTTTAAAGTGTAACCCTTTCAATTCTGTAAACTTAAAATCCAAACTAGCAGATGGTTACTGTGAATGCATGTGCCAACTGGGCACCGTCTTCCTTATTGATTCTTAGTTATGACAACAATTGATTTTATACAAAAATATATTATACAAAAATTGTACAGATAGGTAACAATGACATTTAAGCAGAAGTGGTGGATATAAAGGAAGCAATAATAACATTTTGCTATCATCATGAATTACATGTTCTTATTTGTAGCATACTGGTTCACAGTTGGCATCTATCTGAAGTCCTTGCATTGACTGCATTTAATTAAATCAACATTATATTTGGTCAGTCTGATCTTGAGGCCTTAGAGATGTTAAATTGTGAAGATCTTGAGTTTTCATTAAAGGGCATGTCCGTGGTGGCCTGACAAAGTTTGATGTTTCTGCATAGACATAGAAGTGGTTATAACTTAGCCTGAAAATGTCTGATCTGCCACAAAATTCACAGGTTTGGTAAGAGTCCTGGCCTGAAGACACCTAAAGACCAATATTCAGATATTATCATAGCGCCACCTGTTGGCAGCAGGATATCTCATATATTTCACTAACTCAAACACACCAAGGTCAATCTGCACCAAACTTCATATGTTTGATAATAGTGCTGGCCTGAACACATCTACATGTCAATAATCAGTTATAGGCATAGCGCCACCAGCTGGCAGCAGCAATTTTGGCACATTTAAATGACTTATGACATATTTTTTCTATATTTACTGTATTAAAAGCATACTGCCCACCGATTGCTGTTTTCCTGAAGCCACCGGTCGGCGGTGAGCCCGGGTGCGAGGGCCCGTTCATCGCTGCTCGCAGCTTTAATTAGGGCCCGAGCCCAAAAGGGCGAAGGCCCTATTGTTCTTCTAAGGGTTATTATTTTTTTTTTTTTTTTTTTTTTTTTTTTTTTTTTTTTTTCAACCTTCCGGGCACTTTTGGGGGCCTTAACATACTCAAAAACTCTTGAAAATTTGCACACACGTCGGAATCTGCGGCCATCAGGACGCCACAGAGGCTGGGACCCGGGCGTGGTTCAGGGCCTCTACAGCGCCCCCTGGAACACAGTTTGAAAACTTGATGTACTGCGCACACATACTTGCATGTATTGATATGAAACTCGGTACACATATAGATCTCACTGAGCCAAACAACTTTTGTACTCTATGTCATAGGCTCCACCTGACAGGAAGTGAGATATTTAGGGCTGTTTAAAAAGCGCATGCTCTGGAATTTAACGTACTCCTCCCAGGAATTCCATGGGATTGTCACCAAACTCGGTCAGCATGATCTCAAGACATTGGGGACGCTAAATTGCGAGGGGATTTTTGATATCTCGAACGGTTTGGCCGTGGCAAGGCGACAAAGTTATGGCGAGAAATGAGAAACAGGAAGTGTCTAATAACTGTTGCACACATTGCCTGATTCTGATGAAACTTCACCAGATTGTTCGTTGTATGATGCCGATTCCATAAATGTGACTATTATGAGTCAAAGTTATAGCGCCACCAACTGGTAGCAGGAAGCGTGTCATTTTCAAAATGCATTGAAATCAGCCTCTTAATTTTACTCGATTTTCTTCAAACTTCATCAAAATAATGTCAAAACACGGCCGATAAGAATATGTAAAGGGTACGATGATAAATCAAATGCTGTTGCCATGGCAACGTGTTAAACTTTAAAATTAGATTCCTGTCTTTTCGAAGCAGATAACATGCTTAGAATTTCATGAAACTCAACACACACATCAATATTAATGATAGTTAGACACTGGCAAAAGGTCATAAATGGGCGTGGAGCAGGCACTCTATAGCGCCATCTTTTGACAAAAGTTGGGGGGTTAGTTTTTCCTACAGTCACCAAACTCTGTACATATATTAATCTCATCAATTTGGACAACTTTCTAAATCAAACTCATTAGCTGAGACCAACAGGAAGCCGGCTATTTTGATTTGAATGTGGATTTTTGGAAAAATCAGGCTGTAAACAAATGCACACTACTTCTAAGAACAACCAGCTGCTCACACCAAACTTTTTTAACATGAAGAGAATATTCTGAAGATGTTAAATTGCGAGCGGATTTTGGATATCTTGAACGGTGTGGACGTGGTGATTTTTTAAAGATATAGTAAAAAATATTTTTATATCTTTAAAGTGCAGCATCCAAACTCTATAAAACTTTTTTCACACAGAGATCTAATCATTCTGAGCAAGTGCTGCAAATAAAAAATGTATACAAGCTTCTATGAATTAAAGAAAATTTAAAAAAGAACTCAGAAACCTGCTGTCACTCTGGTGAATGTCTCTACAGTATGTGTGTGCGTTCAGTCAGGCACAGAGAAGCTCATTATTGCAGGGGGGAGGGGTGAGAGGGAGAGAGGGTGACAGAGTAGAGAGCCATCCTACAGACCATCTTTGAACAAAAAATGCACATATGTATTTTAATTACATAAATATGTCTGATCTTTGAGAGTCTGATATTTTGAGAAAATATAAAGGGTCACTAAGTCTTTCATTTTTCGTATTTTGCAGTTGTTGTTTTTTATTTATTTTTTACTTAACTGTACCATGAACTTGTCCTATTCAGTCACATAGCAAAAGATTTAAAAAAATACAACTTTTTAGCATGATCAATTTATCTTCATTGATAGACAATATTTACATAGTGTTATTTATTGAATATAAAATAATAATAATAAAAAATTATGACAAACTTTGACAACAAAACAAACGTTACTGTTATCTCTTCAAAACATCTGAAAACCATAATTTTAAGATCAGTTATAAATATATATATATCACCCCGTTAAAATACTCAACTTGATTTTTAAAGATGCTTTGAAAGAATGAAGCGTTTATAGAGCACTTTGTGTATTGCTGTACACCCACATGAACTGTGTTCATGTTCATGTTAATTCACAGTACATAAACTTTATATGAATACTTTTTTTAGCTAAATATTAATTAACATTAATAAATGCTATTTATGTATTGGTCATGTTAACTAATATAGTTAATGCTAACAAATAAAACTGAATGGCAACATTTTATATTCTGTGTGTATGTGTCTGTGTGTTGATTTTAAAGTCTAACCCTTTCAATTCTGTAAACTTAAAATCCAAACTAGCAGAGGGTTACTGTGAATGCATGTGCCAACTGGGCACCGTCTTCCTTATTGATTCTTAGTTATGTAGCACTTAAGAGTGATGTCTTATAACAGGAGTCACCAGCAAAGCAATATCCACACAAAAATTGTACAGATAGGTAACAATGACATTTAAGCAGAAGTGGTGGATGTAAAGGAAGCAATAATAACATTTTGCTATCATCATGAATCATGTTCTTATCATCATTTGTAGCATACTGGTTCACAGTTGGCATTTGTCTGAAGTCCTTGCATTGATTGCATTTAGTTAAATCAACATTATATGTGGTCAGTCTGATCTTGAAGCCTTAGAGATGTTAAATTGTGAAGATCTTGAGTTTTCATTAAAGGGCATGTCCGTGGTGGCCTGACAAAGTTTGATGTTTCTGCATAGACATAGAAGTGGTTATAACTTAGCCTGAAAATGTCTGATCTGCCACAAAATTCACAGGTTTGGTAAGAGTCCTGGCCTGAAGACACCTAAAGACCAATATTCAGATATTATCATAGCGCCACCTGTTGGCAGCAGGATATCTCATATATTTCACTAACTCAAACATACCAAGGTCAATCTGCACCAAACTTCATATGTTTGATAATAGTGGTGGCCTGAACACATCTACATGCCAATAATCAGTTATAGGCATAGCGCCACCAGGTGGCAGCGGCAAGTTTGGCACATTTAAGTGACTTTGACATATTTCTCCTACATTTACTGTATTAAAAGCATACTGCCCACCGTTTGCTGTTTTCCTGAAGCCACCGGTCGGCGGTGAGCCCGGGTGCGAGGGCCCGTTCATCGCTGCTCGCAGCTTTAATTTGTTTTTTTTTTTTTTTTTATTTTTTTTTTTTTTCAACCGTTGGGGCACTTTTGGGGGCCTTAACATACTCAAAAACTCTTGAAAATTTGCACACACGTTGGAATCTGCCGTCGTCCGGACGCCACAGAGGCTGGGACCCGGGCGTGGTTCAGGGCATCTACAGCGCCCCCTGGAACACAGTTTGAAAACTTGATGTACTGCGCACACATACTTGCACGTACTCATATGAAACTCGGTACACATATAGAACTCATCGAGCTGAACAACTTTTGTACTCTATGTCATGGGCTCCACGCAACAGGAAGTGAGATATTTAGGGCTGTTTAAAAAGCGCATGCTCTGGAATTTAACGTACTCCTCCCAGGAATTCCATGGGATTGTCACCAAACTCGGTCAGCATGATCTCAAGGCATTGGGGACGCTAAATTGCGAGGAGATTTTTGATATCTCGAACGGTTTGGCCGTGGCAAGGCGACAAAGTTATGGCGAGAAATGAGAAACAGGAAGTGTCTAATAACTGTTGCACACATTGCCTGATTCTGATGAAACTTCACCAGTTTGTTCCTTGTATGATGCCGATTCCATAAATGTGACTATTATGAGTCAAAGTTATAGCGCCACCAACTGGCAGCAGGAAACGTGTCATTTTCAAAATGCTTTGAAATCAGCCTCTTAATTTTACTCGATTTTCTTTAAACTTCATCAAAATCATGTCAAAACACGGCCGATAAGAATATGTAAAGGGGTCGATGATAAATCAAATGCTGTTGCCATGGCAACGTGTCAAACTTTAAAATTACATTCCTGTCTTTTCGAGGCAGATAACATGCTTAGAATTTCATGAAACTCAACACACACATCAATATTAATGATAGTTAGACACTGGCAAAAGGTCATAAATGGGCGTGGAGCAGGCACTCTATAGCGCCATCTTTTGACAAAAGTTGGGGGGTTAGTTTTTCCTACAGTCACCAAACTCTGTACATATATTGTTCTCATCAATCTGGACAACTTTCTAAATCAAACTCATTAGCTAAGACCAACAGAAAGCCGGCTATTTTGATTTGAAGGTGGATTTTTTGAAAAATCAGGTAGTAAACAAATTCACACTACTCCTAAGAACAACCAGCTGTTCACACCAAACTTTTTTAACATGAAGAGAAGATTCTGAAGATGTTAAATTGCGAGCGGATTTTGGATATCTCGAACGGTGTTGACGTGGTGATTTTTTAAAGATATAGTAAAAAACATAACCCTAATTTTTTATATCTTTAAAGTGCAGCATCCAAACTCTTTAAAACTTTTTTCACACAGAGATCTAATCATTCTGAGCAAGTGCTTGAAATATTAATTTTATACAAGCTTCAATGAATTAAAGAAAATTAAAAAAATAACTCAGAATCCTGCTGTCACTCTGGTGAATGTCTCTACAGTATGTGTGTGCGTTCAGTCAGGCACAGAGAAGCTCATTATTGCAGGGGGAGGGGTGAGAGGCAGAGAGGGTGACAGAGTAGAGAGCCATCCTACAGACCATCTTTGAACAAAAAATGCACATATGTATTTTAATTACATAAATATGTCTGATCTTTGAGAGTCTGATATTTTGAGAAAATATAAAAGGTCACTTTGTCTTTCATTGTTCGTATTTTGCAGTTGTTGTTTTTTATTTATTTTTTACTTAACTGTACCATGAACTTGTCCTATTCAGTCACATAGCAAAAGATTTAAAAAAATACAACTTTTTAGCATGATCAATTTATCTTCATTGATAGACAATATTTACATAGTGTTATTTATTGAATATAAAATAATAATAATAAAAAAATATGACAAACTTTGACAACAAAACAAACGTTATTGTTATCTCTTCAAAACATCTGAAAACCATAATTTTAAGATCAGTTATAAATATATATATATTACCCCGTTAAAATACTCAAATTGATTTTTAAAGATATTTTGAAAGAATGAAGAGTTTATAGAGCACTTTATTGTGTATTGCTGTACACCCACATGAACTGTGTTCATGTTCATGTTAATTCACAGTACATAAACTTTATATGAATACTTTTTTTAGCTTAATATTAATTAACATTAATAAATGCTATTTATTTATTGGTCATGTTAACTAATATAGTTAATTTTAACAAATGAAACTGGATGGCAACATTTTATATTTTGTGTGTATGTGTCTGTGTGTTGATTTTAAAGTGTAACCCTTTCAATTCTGTAAACTTAAAATCCAAACTAGCAGAGGATTACTGTGAATGCATGTGCCAACTGGGCACCATCTTCCTTATTGATTATTAGTTATGTAGCACTTAAGAGTGATGTCTTATAACAGGAGTCACCAGCAAAGCAATATCCACACAAAAATTGTACAGATAGGTAACAATGACATTTAAGCAGAAGTGGTGGATGTAAAGGAAGCAATATTAACATTTTGCTATCATCATGAATCATGTTCTTATCATCATTTGTAGCATACTGGTTCACAGTTGGCATTTATCTGAAGTCCTTGCATTGATTGCATTTAGTTAAATCAACATTATATTTGGTCAGTCTGATCTTGAAGCCTTAGAGATGTTAAATTGAGAAGATCTTGAGTTTTCATTAAAGGGCATGTCCGTGGTGGCCTGACAAAGTTTGATGTTTCTGCATAGACATAGAAGTGGTTATAACTTAGCCTGAAAATGTCTGATCTGCCACAAAATTCACAGGTTTGGTAAGAGTCCTGGCCTGAAGACACCTAAAGACCAATATTCAGATATTATCATAGCGCCACCTGTTGGCAGCAGGATATCTCATATATTTCACTAACTCAAACATACCAAGGTCAATCTGCACCAAACTTCATATGTTTGATAATAGTGCTGGCCTGAACACATCTACATGCCAATAATCAGTTATAGGCATAGCGCCACCAGCTGGCAGCGGCAAGTTTGGCACATTTAAGTGACTTTGACATATTTCTCCTACATTTACTGTATTAAAAGCATACTGCCCACCGTTTGCTGTTTTCATGAAGCCACCGGTCGGCGGTGAGCCCGGGTGCGAGGGCCCGTTCATCGCTGCTCGCAGCTTTAATTTTTTATTTTTTTTTTTTTTTTTTTTTCAACCGTTGGGGCACTTTTGGGGGCCTTAACATACTCAAAAACTCTTGAAAATTTGCACACACGTTGGAATCTGCCGTCGTCCGGACGCCACAGAGGCTGGGACCCGGGCGTGGTTCAGGGCATCTACAGCGCCCCCTGGAACACAGTTTGAAAACTTGATGTACTGCGCACACATACTTGCACGTACTCATATGAAACTCGGTACACATATAGAACTCATCGAGCTGAACAACTTTTGTACTCTATGTCATGGGCTCCACGCAACAGGAAGTGAGATATTTAGGGCTGTTTAAAAAGCGCATGCTCTGGAATTTAACGTACTCCTCCCAGGAATTCCATGGGATTGTCACCAAACTCGGTCAGCATGATCTCAAGGCATTGGGGACGCTAAATTGCGAGGAGATTTTTGATATCTCGAACGGTTTGGCCGTGGCAAGGCGACAAAGTTATGGCGAGAAATGAGAAACAGGAAGTGTCTAATAACTGTTGCACACATTGCCTGATTCTGATGAAACTTCACCAGTTTGTTCCTTGTATGATGCCGATTCCATAAATGTGACTATTATGAGTCAAAGTTATAGCGCCACCAACTGGCAGCAGGAAACGTGTCATTTTCAAAATGCTTTGAAATCAGCCTCTTAATTTTACTCGATTTTCTTTAAACTTCATCAAAATCATGTCAAAACACGGCCGATAAGAATATGTAAAGGGGTCGATGATAAATCAAATGCTGTTGCCATGGCAACGTGTCAAACTTTAAAATTACATTCCTGTCTTTTCGAGGCAGATAACATGCTTAGAATTTCATGAAACTCAACACACACATCAATATTAATGATAGTTAGACACTGGCAAAAGGTCATAAATGGGCGTGGAGCAGGCACTCTATAGCGCCATCTTTTGACAAAAGTTGGGGGGTTAGTTTTTCCTACAGTCACCAAACTCTGTACATATATTGTTCTCATCAATCTGGACAACTTTCTAAATCAAACTCATTAGCTAAGACCAACAGAAAGCCGGCTATTTTGATTTGAAGGTGGATTTTTTGAAAAATCAGGTAGTAAACAAATTCACACTACTCCTAAGAACAACCAGCTGTTCACACCAAACTTTTTTAACATGAAGAGAAGATTCTGAAGATGTTAAATTGCGAGCGGATTTTGGATATCTCGAACGGTGTTGACGTGGTGATTTTTTAAAGATATAGTAAAAAACATAACCCTAATTTTTTATATCTTTAAAGTGCAGCATCCAAACTCTTTAAAACTTTTTTCACACAGAGATCTAATCATTCTGAGCAAGTGCTGGAAATATTAATTTTATACAAGCTTCAATGAATTAAAGAAAATTAAAAAAATAACTCAGAATCCTGCTGTCACTCTGGTGAATGTCTCTACAGTATGTGTGTGCGTTCAGTCAGGCACAGAGAAGCTCATTATTGCAGGGGGAGGGGTGAGAGGCAGAGAGGGTGACAGAGTAGAGAGCCATCCTACAGACCATCTTTGAACAAAAAATGCACATATGTATTTTAATTACATAAATATGTCTGATCTTTGAGAGTCTGATATTTTGAGAAAATATAAAAGGTCACTTTGTCTTTCATTGTTCGTATTTTGCAGTTGTTGTTTTTTATTTATTTTTTACTTAACTGTACCATGAACTTGTCCTATTCAGTCACATAGCAAAAGATTTTAAAAAATACAACTTTTTAGCATGATCAATTTATCTTCATTGATAGACAATATTTACATAGTGTTATTTATTGAATATAAAATAATAATAATAAAAAAATATGACAAACTTTGACAACAAAACAAACGTTATTGTTATCTCTTCAAAACATCTGAAAACCATAATTTTAAGATCAGTTATAAATATATATATATTACCCCGTTAAAATACTCAACTTGATTTTTAAAGATATTTTGAAAGAATGAAGAGTTTATAGAGCACTTTATTGTGTATTGCTGTACACCCACATGAACTGTGTTCATGTTCATGTTAATTCACAGTACATAAACTTTATATGAATACTTTTTTTAGCTTAATATTAATTAACATTAATAAATGCTATTTATTTATTGGTCATGTTAACTAATATAGTTAATTTTAACAAATGAAACTGGATGGCAACATTTTATATTTTGTGTGTATGTGTCTGTGTGTTGATTTTAAAGTGTAACCCTTTCAATTCTGTAAACTTAAAATCCAAACTAGCAGAGGATTACTGTGAATGCATGTGCCAACTGGGCACCATCTTCCTTATTGATTATTAGTTATGTAGCACTTAAGAGTGATGTCTTATAACAGGAGTCACCAGCAAAGTAATATCCACACAAAAATTGTACAGATAGGTAACAATGACATTTAAGCAGAAGTGGTGGATGTAAAGGAAGCAATAATAACATTTTGCTATCATCATGAATCATGTTCTTATCATCTTCATCAGAAAATAGGGAATTTGTAGCATACTGGTTCACAGTTGGCATTTATCTGAAGTCCTTGCATTGATTGCATTTAGTTAAATCAACATTATATTTGGTCAGTCTGATCTTGAGGCCTTAGAGATGTTAAATTGTGAAGATCTTGAGTTTTCATTAAAGGGCATGTCCGTGGTGGCCTGACAAAGTTTGATGTTTCTGCATAGACATAGAAGTGGTTATAACTTAGCCTGAAAATGTCTGATCTGCCACAAAATTCACAGGTTTGGTAAGAGTCCTGGCCTGAAGACACCTAAAGACCAATATTCAGATATTATCATAGCGCCACCTGTTGGCAGCAGGATATCTCATATATTTCACTAACTCAAACATACCAAGGTCAATCTGCACCAAACTTCATATGTTTGATAATAGTGCTGGCCTGAACACATCTACATGCCAATAATCAGTTATAGGCATAGCGCCACCAGCTGGCAGCGGCAAGTTTGGCACATTTAAGTGACTTTGACATATTTCTCCTACATTTACTGTATTAAAAGCATACTGCCCACCGTTTGCTGTTTTCCTGAAGCCACCGGTCGGCGGTGAGCCCGGGTGCGAGGGCCCGTTCATCGCTGCTCGCAGCTTTAATTAGGGCCCGAGCCCAAAAGGGCGAAGGCCCTATTGTTTTTCTAAGGATTATTATTATTAGGGCCCGAGCCCAAAAGGGCGAAGGCCCTATTGTTCTTCTAAGGATTCTTATTTGTTTTTTTTTTTTTTTTTATTTTTTTTTTTTTTCAACCGTTGGGGCACTTTTGGGGGCCTTAACATACTCAAAAACTCTTGAAAATTTGCACACACGTCGGAATCTGCCGTCGTCCGGACGCCACAGAGGCTGGGACCCGGGCGTGGTTCAGGGCCTCTACAGCGCCCCCTGGAACACAGTTTGAAAACTTGATGTACTGCGCACACATACTTGCGCGTATTGATATGAAACTCGGTACACATATAGAACTCATCGAGCTGAACAACTTTTGTACTCTATGTCATGGGCTCCACGCAACAGGAAGTGAGATATTTAGGGCTGTTTAAAAAGCGCATGCTCTGGAATTTAACGTACTCCTCCCAGGATTTCTATAGGATTGTCACCAAACTCGGTCAGCATGATCTCAAGACATTGGGGACGCTAAATTGCGAGGAGATTTTTGATATCTCGAACGGTTTGGCCGTGGCAAGGCGACAAAGTTATGGCGAGAAATGAGAAACAGGAAGTGTCTAATAACTGTTGCACACATTGCCTGATTCTGATGAAACTTCACCAGTTTGTTCCTTGTATGATGCCGATTCCATAAATGTGACTATTATGAGTCAAAGTTATAGCGCCACCAACTGGCAGCAGGAAACGTGTCATTTTCAAAATGCTTTGAAATCAGCCTCTTAATTTTAATCGATTTTCTTTAAACTTCATCAAAATCATGTCAAAACACGGCCAATAAGAATATGTAAAGGGGTCGATGATAAATCAAATGCTGTTGCCATGGCAACGTGTCAAATTTTAAAATTACATTCCTGTCTTTTCGAGGCAGATAACATGCTTAGAATTTCATGAAACTCAACACACACATCAATATTAATGATAGTTAGACACTGGCAAAAGGTCATAAATGGGCGTGGAGCAGGCACTCTATAGCGCCATCTTTTGACAAAAGTTGGGGGGTTAGTTTTTTCTACAGTCACCAAACTCTGTACTTATATTGTTCTCATCAATCTGGACAACTTTCTAAATCAAACTCATTAGCTAAGACCAACAGAAAGCCGGCTATTTTGATTTGAAGGTGGATTTTTTGAAAAATCAGGTAGTAAACAAATTCACACTACTCCTAAGAACAACCAGCTGTTCACACCAAACTTTTTTAACATGAAGAGAAGATTCTGAAGATGTTAAATTACGAGCGGATTTTGGATATCTCGAACGGTGTTGACGTGGTGATTTTTTAAAGATGTAGTAAAAAACATAACCCTAATTTTTTATATCTTTAAAGTGCAGCATCCAAACTCTTTAAAACTTTTTTCACACAGGGATCTAATCATTCTGAGCAAGTGCTGGAAATATAAATTTTATACAAGCTTCAATGAATTAAAGAAAATTAAAAAAATAACTCAGAAACCTGCTGTCACTCTGGTGAATGTCTCTACAGTATGTGTGTGCGTTCAGTCAGGCACAGAGAAGCTCATTATTGCAGGGGGGAGGGGTGAGAGGCAGAGAGGGTGACAGAGTAGAGAGCCATTCTACAGACCATCTTTGAACAAAAAATGCACATATGTATTGTAATTACATAAATATGTCTGAACTTTGAGAGTCTGATATTTTGAGAAAATATAAAGGGTCACTAAGTCTTTCATTGTTCGTATTTTGCAGTTGTTGATTTTATTTATTTTTTACTTAACTGTACCATGAACTTGTCCTATTCAGTCACATAGCAAAAGATTTAAAAAAATACAACTTTTTAGCATGATCAATTTATCTTCATTGATAGACAATATTTACATAGTGTTATTTATTGAATATAAAATAATAATAATAAAAAATTAAGACAAACTTTGACAACAAAACAATCGTTACTGTTATCTCTTCAAAACATCTGAAAACCATAATTTTAAGATAAGTTATATATATATATGTATCACCCCGTTAAAATACTCAACTTGATTTTTAAAGATATTTTGAAAGAATGAAGCGTTTATAGAGCACTTTATTGTGTATTGCTGTACACCCACATGAACTGTGTTCATGTTCATGTTAATTCACAGTACATAAACTTTATATGAATACTTCTTTTAGCTTAATATTAATTAACATTAATAAATGCTATTTATTTATTGGTCATGTTAACTAATATAGTTAATTTTAACAAATGAAACTGGATGGCAACATTTTATATTTTGTGTGTATGTGTCTGTGTGTTGATTTTAAAGTCTAACCCTTTCAATTCTGTAAACTTAAAATCCAAACTAGCAGAGGGTTACTGTGAATGCATGTGCCAACTGGGCACCGTCTTCATTATTGATTCTTAGTTATGTAGCACTTAAGAGTGATGTCTTATAACAGGAGTCACCAGCAAAGCAATATCCACACAAAACTTGTACAGATAGGTAACAATGACATTTAAGCAGAAGTGGTGGACGTAAAGCAAGCAATAATAACATTTTGTTATCATCATGAATCATGTTCTTATCATCATCATCATCAGAGTATAGGGAAAATTTTGCATATTGGTTCACAGTTGGCATTATCTGAAGTCCTTGCATTGATTGCATTTAATTAAATCAACATTATATTTGGTCAGTCTGATCTTGAGGCCTTAGAGATGTTGAATTGTGAGGATCTTGAGTTTTCATTGAGTTGTTATAACTTAGCCATAAAATGTCTGATCTGCCACAAAATTCACAGGTTTGGTAAGAGTCCTGGCCTGAAGACACCTAAAGGCCAATATTCAGATATTATCATAGCGCCACCTGTTGGCAGCAGGATATATCATATCTTTCACTAACTCAAACATACCAAGGTCAATCTGCACCAAACTTCATATGTTTGATAATAGTGCTGGCCTGAACACATCTACATGCCAATAATCAGTTATAGGCATAGCGCCACCATCTGGCAGCGGCAAGTTTGGCACATTTAAATGACTTATGACATATTTTTTCTATATTTACTGTTTTAAAAGCATACTGCCCACCGTTTGCTGATTTCCTGAAGCCACCGGTCGGCGGTGAGCCCAGGTGCGAGGGCCCGTTCATCGCTGCTCGCAGCTTTAATTATTATTATTATTATTATTATTATTATTTCATCAATGTTTTGGGTCATTTCGGGGCCCTTAACATACACGAAAACTCTTGAAACTTTGCACACACATTGGAACCTGCGGCCATCAGGGCCGGACAAACTTTGACATGGGGGGGTCACCTGGGGGGGGGCGTGGCATCACGTTAAAAATTGCGACTTTTCAGGGACTCTGGAGCACACACCGGATGACCTACAGTTGTCAAAATTCATACACATATAGACCTCATCGGTCTGAACAGCGTTCATGCTCAAAGTCAGTGCTTCGCCTAACAGGAAGTCAGCTATTCAGGGATGTCTAAAAAGCGCATGCAATGGAATTTGAAATACTCCTCCTAAGCCTTTCCACTGATGGCCACCAAACTCGGTCAGCATGACCTCAAGACATTGGGGACGCAAAATTGCCAGGGGATTTTGGATATCTCGAACGGTTTGGCCGTGGCGGGGCGACAAAGTTATGGCGAGAAATGAGAAACAGGAAGTGTCTAATAACTTTGACACACGTTGTCTGATTTTGACCAAACTTCAGCAGTTTGTTCATCGTATGAAGCCAATCACAGAGATGTGACTATTATGAGTCAAAGTTATAGCGCCACCAACTGGCAGCAGAAAGCGCAACGTTTTCTAAATGCTTTTAAATCAGCCTCTTAATTTTTGTCAATTTGCTTCAAACTTCATCCCAATAATGTCGAAACACGGCCGATGACAATCCGTGAAGGGCATTATCGATAACTTTTATCATGTTGCCATGGCAACGTGTCAAACTTTAACTTTAGTTTTTTGTGTTTTCGAGCCACTTAAAATACTTAGAATTTCATGAAACTCAACACACACATCTGTATTAATGATATTTAGACACTGATAAAAGCCCATAAATGGGCGTGGAGGAGGCACTCTATAGCGCCACCTTTTGACCAAAGTTGGGGGTTTAGTTTTGCCAACAGTCACCAAACTCGGTACATATATTGGTCTCATCAAGCCGGACAACTTTCTAATTAACACTCATTAGCTATAATAAACAGGAAGTTGGCTATTTTTATTTGAATGTGGATTTTTGGAAAAATCAGGCTGTAAATAAAATCATACTAAACAAAGCAGAAATAAGAAGTTCACACCAAACTTTGTCAACATGATAAGAATATACTCAAAATGCTAAATTGTGAGCGGATTTGGGATATCTTGAATGGTGTTGATGTGGTGATTTTTTAAAGTCACAGTAAAAAAAAAGTAGCATTCATTTTCATATATCTTTAAAGTGCCTAATACCAACTCTTCAAAACTTTGTATATATGAAGAACAAATCATTCCTAGAAAATACGCTTGGTATCAAAATTGTATCATGCTCAGAGGCCCCAAAAACATTAAAAGTATCCAGAAGTGAGAGAGGGAGAAATGAAGACTGTAATACAAGGGATGAACACCAGAGGTCCTCGTATGATAAGGAATATTTTTTACCTCTAATCCTATTCTGTTCATTCTCAATGTGCAACAAGGAAACAAATGCATAGATTTATTTGGAGTTGTTATGTACTGTACTGTACTGTCAGAATACTTTTACATAATTTTAAAATAAACACTAAAAAGCATAAAAAATTAGTTATTTTTTAATGAAAAATTATGAAATGTTTTGTTTGTCTCTCACTGATTTGGTAACACTTTCTATGAAGCCCCTATTATAAGGGTATTTCTAATGCATTATAATGAATGCATAATGCATTATAAAAAAACGTATAATATATTATATCATCCAATGAATATTCATAACAACAATTATCATACATTATAATACTTAAATATTAGAGGTTATAACTTTTAAGATTATGATTATTTATAACACACAGTAGACACCATTTTAAACCTACTTCATTTGTAATGGACTATATCATATTAGATTTATTTTGTTTACATTATACTCTATTCTATTGACTATTAACAACTAACTCTCACCAACTAACACTCCTTACAGTGTAGACTTAGTTTAATGTTAGGCTAAGTAGAAGGTTCATGTTCTTGCAAAGTTACTTATAATCAGTTTGTCTTTTGGGGAACTGTCTAAATACAGTGTTAGCATATATTTACCACAACAAATAATAATTACTGCTAGCTGACATGCAGTTGCAGAGTTACTTATAAAAAGCTGTCTAACGGGTACCATCAAAATAATTAAACTGATCATATTATACATTCATCTGATCTGATACCTGATCTAATGGCTATTTGAGAATTATTATTATTATTACTTATAAGTGGTCTTTGTATGATTTAAGTAAAGTGACATCAGTAAGATGGCAAAATATGAGACTTATACATTATAACTATGAAGAGGTAATCATACTCATAAAAGCTATAATAAAAAAAGTAAAAATTCTAATACATTGAAACTGTTCTTATGAATGCTCATGAGATGATACAACATATTATAAGGTTTTTTATAATTTATTATGCATTCATTATAATGCCTTAAGAATACCCTTATTATGTATTATTAATACATGAACCCACAAATATTTTTAACAAATATAAATAAATGTACCAATGTACCTTTTAATAATATATGAATACTTTTTTTAGCTTAATATTAATTAACATTAATAAATGCTATTTAATTATTGTTCATGTTAACTAATATAGTTAATGTTAACAAATTAAACTGGATGGCAAAATTTTAAATATTGTGTGTATGTGTCTGTGTGTTGATTTTAATTAACCCTTTCAATTCTGTAAACTTTAAATCCAAACTGGCAGAGGGTTACTGTGAATGCATGTGCCAACTGGGCACCGTTTTCCTGATGCTATCGGGATGGTGACTGCGCATATGGCGAGGGCCCGGTCATCGCTGCTTGCAGCTTTAATTAGGGCCCGAGCCCAAAAGGGCGAAGGCCCTATTGTTCTTCTAAGGATTCTTATTTTTTTTTTTTTTTTTTTATTTTTTGTTAACCTTCCGGGCACTTAAGGGGGTCTTAACATACTCAAAAACTCTTGAAAATTTGCACACATGTCGGAATCTGCGGCCATCAGGACGCCACAGAGGCTGGTACCTGGGCGTGGCAAGGGGACTCTACAGCGCCCCCTGGAATTTGGAGGGCCATATAGCACACATACTTGAACGTACACATATGAAACTCGGTACACATATAGTACTCATTGAGCTGAACAACTTTTGTACTCTATGTCATTTTCTCAATGCAACAGGAAGTGAGATATTTAGGGCTGTATAAAAAGCGCATGCTCTGGAATTTAACGTACTCCTCCCAGGATTTCCATACGATTGTCACCAAACTCGGTCAGCATGATCTCAAGACATTGGGGACGCTAAATTGCGAGGGGATTTTTGATATCTCGAACGGTTTGGCTGTGGCAAGGCGACAAAGTTATGGCGAGAAATGAGAAACAGGAAGTGTCTAATAACTGTTGCACACATTGCCTGATTCTGATGAAACTTCACCAGATTGTTCGTTGTATGATGCCGATTCCATAAAGGTGACTATTATGAGTCAAAGTTATAGCGCCACCAACTGGCAGCAGGAAGCGTGTCATTTTCAAAATGCTTTGAAATCAGCCTCTTAATTTTACTTGATTTTCTTTAAACTTCATTAAAATCATGTCAAAACACGGCCGATAAGAATATGTAAAGGGGTCGATGATAAATCAAATGCTGTTGCCATGGCAACGTCTCAAACTTTAAAATTAGATTCCTGTCTTTTCGAGGCAGATAACATGCTTAGAATTTCATGAAACTCAACACACACATCAATATTAATGATAGTTAGACACTGGCAAAAGGTCATAAATGGGCGTGGAGCAGGCACTCTATAGCGCCATCTTTTGACAAAAGTTGGGGGGTTAGTTTTTCCTACAGTCACCAAACTCTGTACATATATTGTTCTCATCAATCTGGACAACTTTCTAAATTAAACTAATTAGCTAACACCAACAGGAAGCCGGCTATTTTGATTTGAATGTGGATTTTTGGAAAAATCAGGCTGTAAACAAATTTATACTCCTCCTAAGAAGAACAAGCTGTTCACACCAAACTTTTTTAACATGGAGAGAAGATTCTGAAGATGTTAAATTGCGAGCGGTTTTGGGATATCTTGAACGGTGTTGACGTGGTGATTTTTTAAAGATGTATAACCGTCATTTTCTATATCTTTAAAGTGCAGCATCTTAACTATTTAAAACTTTTTTCACACAGAGATCTTATCATTCTGAGCAAGTGCTGTAAATATCAATTTAATTCAAGCTTCTACGAATTAAAGAAAATTAAAAAAAGAAATCAGAAGCCTGCTGTCACTCTGCCTTGAGTGTCTGTGTTCAGTCACCATTAAGTGACTGAAGAGAGACTGAAGGGGGAGGGGTGAAAGGGAGAGAGGGAGAGAGAGTAGAACATGCTGTCTTGCTAAAGACCATCTTTGAGGAAAAAATGCACATTGATGTTACATAAATATGTTTGATCTTTGAGAGTCTGATATTTTGGAAAATATAAAGGGTCACTAAGTCTTTCATTGTTCGTATTTTGCAGTTGTTGTTTTTTATTTTTTTTTACTGAACTGTACCATGAACTTGTCCTATTCAGTCACATAGCAAAAGATTAAGAAAAATACAACTTTTTAGCATGAGCGGTTTATCTTCATTGATAGACATTTATTTTCATAGTGTTATTTATTGAATATAACATTTTAATTAACAGTTTCAAGACAAACTTTGTCAACAAAACAAACTTTGCTGTTATCTGTTCAAAACATCTGAAAATTTTACCATTTTAGGATCAGTTATATATATATATATCGCCCCATTACAATACTCAACTTGATTTTTAAAGATATTTTGAAAGAAAGAAGCGTTTATAGAGCACTTTGTGTATTGCTGTACACCCACATGAACTGTGTTCATGTTCATGTTAATTCACAGTACATAAACTAATGTTAAAATATACTATTTTACCATTAAACAATATATGAATACTTTTTTTAGCTTAATATTAATTAACATTAATAAATACTATTTAATTATTGTTCATGTTAACTAATATAGTTAATGTTAACAAATGAAACTGGTTGGTAATTTTATATATTGTGTGTATGTGTCTGTGTGTTGATTTTAAAGTTTAACCCTTTCAATTCAGTAAACTTTAAATCCAACTGACTGAGGGTTACTGTGAATGCATGTGCCAACTGGGCACCGTTTTCCTAATTGATTCTTTCTTAGTTATGTAGCGCTTAAAAGTGATGTCTTATAACAGGAGTCACCTGCAAAGCAATATCCACACACAAATTGTACAGATAGGTAACGATGACATTTAAGCAGAAGTGGTGGACGTAAAGCAAGCAATAATAACATTTTGTTATCATCATGAATTACATGTTCTTATCATCATCATCATCAGAATATAGGGAAAATGTTCCCTATATTGTGAATGGCTTTGGGATATCTTGAACGGTGTTGATGTGGTGATTTATGAAAGTAACAATAAAAAAGATGAAGAGTTATTTTCATATATCTTTAAATTGCATTATTCTAACTCATCAAAACTTTTTACATATAAAGAACAAGAAATTCTTAGGAAATACGTGTAGTTTCAAAATGTTATCGTGCTCAGAGGCCCCAAAAACATTAAAAGTGTCACATAAATTTGTCAGATTAAAGCTCTAATACCAGGGATGAACACTAGAGGTCCTCATAAGATAAGGAATCGTTTGACCTCTAATGCTATTTAGCTCATTCTCAGTGTATAAGAATGAAAATAATCCATAGAATCAGTTGATATAGACTGTACTGTCAGTGTACTTTTACATAATTATTTTGTATAGGTGCTTAAAGAGCATTAAAATCTTTTTTTAATCTTTTAAGGAAAAATTATATGATTTATATACATATATACAATCTCACTGATAGAATAAAAAATCTTATAAGTATGACACTATACTGCTCAGTTCACTTAATTAGAATGAGAAACAAATACATCAACTAAGTTAATATGTATTTATTTTTAATATATTTGTTTATAATTATTTCACAGATGCTTATAGATCATTAAAATAATATTTAAAAATGGATGTAGATCATAAAACATGGTAACTATTTAAAATAGGGTCTCTTTTGTTAACATTGGTTGATGAACTAACACCTGAACGAACAACGAACAATATATTTGTACTCGATTTTCTTCAAACTTCATCAGAATGATGTAAAAACACGGCCGATGAGAGTCTGTAAAGGCGTCCCTGATGCATCAAATGCTGTTGCCATGGCAAATAAATAAAAATACAAAATACATTCAAATATTTGTTTCCTGTGTTTTTGAGGCAGATAGCGTGCCTAGAATTTTTTTTTCCATTTTCAATTTTCAATGATTTATTATTTATTTAAAGTGCAGCATCCTAACTCTTTGAAACTTTTTTCATACAAATAACTATTCATTCTGATTAAACACAGTTCATTTCATAATTATACAAAACTCCACGAATGAAAGAAAATTAAAAAACAAATCTGATCTCACTCTGCTCTGCACTCTATGTGTGTGTTTGTGTGGTAAGTGGCTGAGTGTAAGGAGGTGGGATGGGTGGTAAGAGAAAGAGTCAGACAGGAGGAGAGACAGTTAGGGTTAGTCCAAAGGGTTATTGTGAATGCATGTGCCAACTGGGCACCGTTTTCCTGATGCTATCGGGATGGCGACTGCCAGACGGCGAGGGCCCGGTCAACGCTGCTTGCAGCTTTAATTTTTATTTATTTTTTTTTTTTTTGTTAACCTTCCGGGCACTTAAGGGGGTCTTAACATACTCAAAAACTCTTGAAAATTTGCACACACGTCGGAATCTGCGGCCATCAGGACGTCACAGAGGCTGGTACCGGGGCGTGGCAAGGGGACTCTACAGCGCCCCCTGGAATTTTGAGGGCCATATAGCACACATACTTGAACGTACACATATGAAACTCGGTACACATATAGAACTCATTGAGCTGAACAACTTTTGTACTCTATGTCATTTTCTCAACGCAACAGGAAGTGAGATATTTAGGGCTGTGTAAAAAGCGCATGCTCTGGAATTTAACGTACTCCTCCCAGGATTTCCATACGATTGTCACCAAACTCGGTCAACATGATCTCAAGACATTGGGGACGCTAAATTGCGAGGGGATTTTTGATATCTCGAACGGTTTGGCCGTGGCAAGGCGACAAAGTTATGGCGAGAAATGAGAAACAGGAAGTGTCTCATAACTGTTGCACACATTGCCGGATTCTGATGAAACTTCACCAGATTGTTCGTTGTATGATGCCGATTCCATAAATGTGACTATTATAAGTCAAAGTTATAGCGCCACCAACTGGCAGCAGTAAGCGTGTCATTTTCAAAATGCTTTGAAATCAGCCTCTTAATTTTACTTGATTTTCTTTAAACTTCATCAAAATCATGTCAAAACACGGCCGATGAGAATATGTAAAGGGGTCGATGATAAATCAAATGCTGTTGCCATGGCAACGTGTCAAACTTTAAAATTAGATTCCTGTCTTTTCGAGGCAGATAACATGCTAAGAATTTCATGAAACTCAACACACACATCGATATTAATGATAGTTAGACACTGGCAAAAGGTCATAAATGGGCGTGGAGCAGGCACTCTATAGCGCCATCTTTTGACAAAAGTTGGGGGGTTAGTTTTTCCTACAGTCACCAAACTCTGTACATATATTGTTCTCATCAATCTGGACAACTTTCTAAATTAAACTCATTAGCTAAGACCAACAGGAAGCCGGATATTTCCATTTGAATGTGTTTTTTTGGAAAAATCAGGCTGTAAACAAATTCACACTTCTTCTAAGAACAACCAGCTGTTCACACCAAACTTTTTTAACATGAAGAGAAGATTCTGAAG
Organism: Garra rufa; assembly: GCF_049309525.1. NCBI lineage: Eukaryota > Metazoa > Chordata > Actinopteri > Cypriniformes > Cyprinidae > Garra > Garra rufa. Next base: position 44,639,224 of record NC_133373.1, read on the forward strand.
ATGTTAAATTGCGAGCGGATATTGGATATCTTGAACGGTGTTGACGTGGTGATTTTTTAAAGATGTAGTAAAAAACATAACCGTCATTTTTTTTATATCTTTAAAGTGCAGCATCCAAACTCTTTAAAACTTTTTTCACACAGAGATCTTATCATTCTGAGCAAGTGGTGTAAATATCAATTATATACAAGCTTCTATGAATTAAAGAAAATTAAAAAAAGAAATTAGAAACCTGCTGTCACTCTGCCTGTGCCTGTCTGTGTTCAGTCACCATTGAGTCACTGAAGAGTGACTGAAGGGGGGAGGGGTGTAAGGGAGAGAGACCAGTGGAACATGCTGTTTTGCTTAAGACCATCTTTGAGGAAGATGCACATTGCTGTAGCGTAATCGACATAAATATGTCTGATATTTTGAGAAAATATAAAGGGTCATTAAATCTTTCATTGTTTGTATTTTGCAGTTGTTGTTTTTTATTTATTTTTACTGAACTGTACCATGAACTTGTCCTATTCAGTCACATAGCAAAAGATTAAGAAAAATACAACTTTTAAGCATGAGTGATTTATCTTCATTGTAGACAATATTTTCATAGTGTTATTTATTGAATATAAAATTATAATAATTAAAAATTTCAAGACAAACTTTGACAACAAAACAAACTTTGCTGTTATCTGTTCAAAACATCTGAAAACCATCATTTGAAGATCAGTTATATATATATATCGCCCCATTAAAACACTCAACTTGATTTTTAAAGATATTTTGAAAGAATTAAGCGTTTATAGAGCACTTTATTGTGTATTGCTGTACACCCACATGAACTGTGTTCATGTTTATGTTAATTCATAGTACATAAACTAAAAGATACTAATTTACCTTTAAACAATATATGAATACTTTTTTTTTAGCTTAATATTAATTAACATTAATAAATGCTATTTAATTATTGTTCATGTTAACTAATATAGTTAATGTTAACAAATGAAACTGGATGGCAACATTTTATATATTGTGTGTATGTGTCTCTGTGTTGATTTTCAAGTGTAACCCTTTCAATTCAGTAAACTTAAAATCCAAACAAGCAGAGGGTTACTGTGAATGCATTTGCCAACTGTGCACCGTTTTCCTAATTGATTCTTAGTTATGTAGCGCTTAAGAGTGATGTCTTATAACAGGAGTCACCAGCAAAGCAATATCCACATACAAATTGTACAGATAGGTAACGATTTAAGCAGAAGTGGTGAATGTAATGCAAGCAATAATAACATTTTGTTATCATCATGAATTACATGTTCTTATCATCATCATCAGAATATAGGGAAAATGTTCACATTTGGTTCACAGTTGGCATTATCTGAAGTCCTTGCAGGGGATTAGGTTTATAGCAAACTCCTCCTAGACATTTAATGAAATCAACATTATATTTGGTCAGTCTGATCTAGAGGCCTTAGAGATGTTAAATTGTGAAGATCTTGAGTTTCAGTGGCGGCCTGACAAAGTTTGATGTTTTGCCATGGACATAGGTGTAATAACTCAGCCATAAAATGTCTGATCTGCCTCAAACTTCAGAGGTTTGGTAAGAGTCCTGGCCTGAAGACACCTAAAGGCCAATATTCAGATATTATCATAGCGCCACCTGTTGACACCAGGATATATCATATCTTTCACTAACTCAAACATACCAAGGTCAATCTGCACCAAACTTCATATGTTTGATAATAGTGCTGGCCTGAACACATCTACATGCCATTTATAGGCATAGCGCCACCAGCTGCCAATGGGAAGTTTGGCACATTTAAATGACTTATGACATATTTCTCATATATTTACTGTATTAAAAGCATACTGCCCACCGTTTGCTGTTTTCCTAAAGCCACCGGTCGACGGTGAGCCCGGGTGCGAGGGCCCGTTCATCGCTGCTCGCAGCTTTAATTTTTTTTGTATTGCCAATTTTATGTATTTATTTTTTGTATTTATCCTAAAGCTACTTGTAATTTGCAGTGTCATAAATTAGTTTTTTTTAGCTAAGAAAATCATCCCAAAAGACTTAAATAAATAGAAAATATATAAATAAACAAACAGTTGTACTTTTTTGTATCATCCAATTTTAAAGCTACTTGTAATTTGTAGTATGCAATATGAGTACTGTGCATAGTATGTGAAGTATGCATAAAGCAAATGGATTGCTAATTATATTTGCCAAAAAATGAGACTATGCACACTCTGTAAAATACTGTATTCCACAATGCAATGCATTTGATGTGACATTTTTGCACATATTGGATTAAAAGCATTTTTAGGTGTTTTCCCTTGCAGCTCTCGTAACTATGACATTTGGCTGTTGTGGGAAGTTGCTTGCATGTTGTCCTGAAATGACAGAACGTCACTTGCTGGAATAAACACACCGTTTTCTAAAAATAGTATGCAGTATGCACCAGGCGTTACGCTAGTGTCTCATTCTGCACATAGTGAGAGAGACACGCATAAAATATATATCCCTGAAATAACATCCCAGTCTAAGCTGATAAAATCATTTGGCTCTGTAAAGTTTAATATAGTCCATCCATTCGCAGACGATGAGCGCCAGAGATTCCCAAATAAAGCCGCTGAACTCTGACCCGCGAGCGCACAAGGACGGGTTTGTGTTTATAAACTCGAGGAGCACACTGTATGTAAGGCAGCATTAATCGTGAACGCTAATAACTGTCAGCGGTGCTCACGTCTGGCCCACATGCATTACACTCTATCAAATGAGGAATCTGCGAGGAGATGTGAAACCAAGTAACTTTCTAAAAATCGCTCACCTTCTTTTCCTTGCGTTTGGATGACAGTTTCTGTGGTAACCGCCGGCCAGAAACCAATACAGCTGACCTGCACGTCTGCGCTAGTGCATTTATTTCACCATAATGCGTTAGATAAATGTGAAAGTATTTTGCTCATCATGTTTTCGGCTTTAAAATTTAGTGACCTTCCTAGACAGCATTGCAAAGCTCCATGCTGTAAGTGAAGTACTGGCTTAAAGACATGAGAAGGGAATCCTAGAATGCATACGCTCACCAGGGCTGCATTAATTTGGTCAAATTTATAGTAAAAAATCTGAAATATTATTGCTATTAAAAATAGCAGTTTTGTGTGTGAATATATTATAAAACATAATTTATTTCTGTGATCAAAGCTGAATTTTCAGTGCCACATGATCCTTCAGAAATCATTCTAATATGCTGATTTGATGCTCAAGAAACATTTAAGATTATTGAAAACAGTTGTTCTGCATAATATTTTTTATATAAACAGTGATGCATTTTATTTTTCAGGATTCACAGATGAATAGAAAGTTGAAAAGAGCTGATCTTTTGTTACATTATAAATATCTTTACTGTCAATTTAATGCATCCTTGATGAATAAAAGTATTAATTTCTTTTAAAAAATCTATAAAATGTATGTTAGTAGACTAACACATGGCTGCTGAAAATTAGGTTTTGCATTCGCAGCTAAAAAAAGATAACATTTACTCTCCCTCGTGTCATTTCAAACCTGTACTTCCTTTCTTCTGTGGAACATAAACGAAGATATTTTGAGATTAGTCTCAGTGTTTTTTTTTGTCCATACAGTGGAAGTCAATGATGACCAGAGCGGTTTGTCAAAATGTCTTTCATGTTCTACAGAAGAAAGTCAGTCATACAGGTTTTTGGGTGAACTGTCGCTTTAAATAAGAAGCTACTCTTACTGTGGAAACTACATATGTTAGTTTATATTTTAAGATTTTGCAATAAACTTCACATATATTGGACTATACTTCAAATCACTATAAGTTGATCATTTAATTTTATATACATTAAGTTAATGTGAAAAATACTTTCAAAATCATGGCTGCTGAATGAGTGTTACTTTAACATAAAGAATATACTATTATAGTTTTTGTTAATATTTTGAATCAATTTTAGATTTATTTTATTAGATTAATTTTTTTAGATTTTAATTTTTCACTTTAATTTTAAAGTTTTAGTAACAACCTAGAACACCCTAGCAACGCCTTAGCAACCAATTGGAACACCTTTGCAGCTACCTAGCAACAACCTAGACCACCCTAGCAACACCTTACCTTAGCAGCCAATCAGAACACCTTTGCATCTACCGAGCAACACCTTAGCAACTGACTACAACACCTTTGCAGCCACCTAGCAACAGCCTAGACCATTCTAGCAACACCTTAGCAACTGACTACAACACCTTTGCAACCACCTAGCAACAACCTAGAACACCCTAGCAACACCTTAGCAACCAATCTGAACACCTTTGCAGCTACCTAGCAACAACCTAGACCACCCTAGCAACACCTTACCTTAGCAACCAATCAGAACAACTTTGCATTTACCTAGCAACACCTTAGCAACTGACTACAACACCTTTGCAGCCACCTAGCAACAGCCTAGACCATTCTAGCATCACCTTAGCAACTGACTACAACACCTTTGCAACCACCTAGCAACAACCTAGAACACCCTAGCAACGCCTTAGCAACCAATCAGAACACCTTTACAGCTACCTTGCAACAACCTAGACCACCCTAGCAACACCTTACCTTAGCAACCAATCAGAACAACTTTGCATTTACCTAGCAACACCTTAGCAACTGACTACAACACCTTTGCAGCCACCTAGCAACAGCCTAGACCATTCTAGCAACACCTTAGCAACTGACTACAACACCTTTGCAACCACCTAGCAACAACCTAGAACACCCTAGCAACACCTTAGCAACCAATCTGAACACCTTTGCAGCTACCTAGCAACAACCTAGACCACCCTAGCAACACCTTACCTTAGCAACCAATCAGAACAACTTTGCATTTACCTAGCAACACCTTAGCAACTGACTACAACACCTTTGCAGCCACCTAGCAACAGCCTAGACCATTCTAGCAACACCTTAGCAACTGACTACAACACCTTTGCAACCACCTAGCAACAACCTAGAACACCCTAGCAACGCCTTAGCAACCAATCAGAACACCTTTACAGCTACCTTGCAACAACCTAGATCACCCTAGAAACACCTTACCTTAGCAAACAATCAGAACACCTTTGCATCTACCTAGAAACACCTTAGCAACTGACTACAACATCTTTGCAACCACCTAGCAACAACCTAGAACACCCTAGCAACGCCTTAGCAACCAATCAGAACACCTTTACAGCTACCTTGCAACAACCTAGACCACCCTAGAAACACCTTACCTTAGCAAACAATCAGAACACCTTTGCATCTACCTAGCAACACCTTAGCAACTGACTACAACACCTTTGCAACCACCTAGGAACAACCTAGAACACCCTAGCAACATCTTAGCAACTGACTACAACAGCTTTGCAGCTACCTAGCAACAACCTAGACCACCCTAGCAACACTTTAGCAACATTGACTACAACACCTTTGCAGCCACCTAGCAACAGCCTAGACCACTCAAGCAGCACCTTAACAACCGACCAAAACAGCTTTGCAGCTACCTAGCAACAACCTAGACTGCCCTAGCAACATCTTAGCAACTGACCAGAACACCTTTGCAGCCACCTTGTAACAACCTATAACATCTTGTCAACACCTTAGAAACCAAGCACCTTTGCAGCTACTTAGCAATGACCTAGACCACCCTAGCAACACCTTACCTTAATAACCAACCAGAACACCTTTCCAACAACCTATTAACGACTTAGAACACCCTAGCAACACCTTAGCAACCAATAAGAACACCTTTGCGGTTAATTTTTATTTTTATATTTTTATATAAATTTTTCTTTAATTAATGTTTTTTTTTTTAAGTAATCTTTATTTTATGTTATTTTTTTATGGTTTTAATTTTGGTTGACAACAATATCGCTGCGCTGAATGGCCTGTAATCATTCCTGAAATGCACATTGCTTATTTTCTTTCATCGTCCCATGACATTGGCTCCTAAAACTGAGCTTTGCTGGGAAGGACGTTTAGAGACTGGACTTCTTGTAAATTTAATTGAATATCCCTGACCTGTGACACTAGACGCTCTGTTGTGGCGGATCCTGTTGTAACAACGTTTGAGCTTCTTGTTCTTTTATGTGGAGTATTTAGCAATGAATCAGAAGTGCAGTGTTTTGATTCACAGGATCATGTTTCAGTAAAGCAGCAGCTGCTGAAGTGAGTCATTTCTCTTACTTTCCTTTATCTCATTTCTCTCCCCTAATCTGCACTGTTTGCTTTGGAACACAAACAAGACAAACTGAGCTTGTGTTGTGTTTGTCTTTCTCTGCCTTTAACAAGCTGAGCGATCAAACACACACAAACACACACACACACACACACACATCTGTCTGTCTCCTCCTCACAGTCGTCAGATAATGAGCTCATTATCATTACGTTCATGAAAAATGAGCCTGTTAAAGACAGTAGAGGAGCTCAGGGTGGTCCTTCAACACTACAGCTCCATTACGCTGATTTTAAACAGCGTCCTTCTAAATAAATCAAAATCACGTCTCGGACGGGCTGCATGTTTGTTTTTCAACCCAATAAACACTGTAGGGTTTGTGTTTAGGTTGAAATGAAGAGCTTTTTAATCAGATTCACTGCTGAGCAGACAGAAGAAGAGTTTGATTAAATAAAACACATGATTTGTGTCATCAGTGCTGTAAATAAATCAAACAATCAAGCACATTTTGCAAAAAAACACCATTACTTCAAAATGTCATGTTTATTTTAGTGTTTTTCTTGCAATTAACTCTGAAATTTGCTATCAATTTCAGTTATTTTTTTTAAATGTATTAAATTGCAATGTACATAAAATGGTTTCTAGGGTGAACTAGGGTGTTGCCGGGTGGCTGCAAAGGTGTCTGGTTCCTAATGTGTTGCTAAGGTGTTCTGGGTAATTGCTAAGGTATTGTTGTGGTGAACTGGGTAATTTCTAAGTGGCTGCAAAGGTGTCTGGTTATTAAGCTAGGGTGTTATGGATGGTTGCTATTTGACTGCAAAGGTGTTCAATGTGGTTATGTGGCTGTAAAGTTGTTCTCTTTAGGGTGGTTCTTTTTATGGTGGTCTAGGTCATTGCTAGGTGGCTGCAAAGGTGTTTGGTTGCTAAGATGTTGTTAGGGTGTTCTGGGTAGTTGCTAAAAGGTTAATATGGTGGTCTGGGTCATTTCTAAGTGACTACAATGGTGTTTGGTTGCTAAGGTGTTGCTATAGTGTTTAAGGTGATTGTCAGGTAGCTAAGGAGTTGCTAAGGAGTTCTGGTTGGTTGCTAAGGTAAGGTGTTGCTAAGGTGGTCCAGGTTGTTGAAAGGTAGCTGCAAAGGTGTTCCGATTGGTAGCTAAGGTGTTGCTAGGGTGGCCTAGGTCATTGCTAGGTGGCTGCAAAGGTATTCTGGTTGGTTGCTAGGGTGGTCTAGATTGTTGCTAGGTGGCTACAAAGGTGTTGCCTTAACTCCTGCTACCATGCTGCCTCTGTGTGAATACTCTAACCCGTGTTACATGTGCACGGGTAAACAAAATATGCGCTGGTCATGTCCTGCTTATGCATGCGGCGTAAGTGTCTGCAAATGTGTTTGGTTGCTGAGGTGTTGCTATGGTGTCAAGGATTGTTTCTAAGGTGTTACTAGGGTTCTGGGTTGCTTCTAAGTGGCAGCAAAAGTGTTTGGTTGCTAAGGTGTTGCTAGGGTGGTCTGGGTGGTTGCTAAGGTGTTGCCAGGGTATTATGTGTTGTTTCTAAGATGTTGCTGGGGTGCTTTGGGAGGGTTCTATGTGGCAGCAAAGGTGTTTGGTTGCTAAGGTGTTGCTAGGGTGTTTGCCGAGGTGTTGCCAGGGTGTTATGGGTTGTTTCTAAGGTGTTGCTAGGGTTCTGGGTTGCTTCTAAGTGGCAGCAAAAGTGTTTGGTTGCTAAGGTGTTGCTAGGGTGGTCTGAGTGGTTGCTAAGGTGTTGCCAGGGTATTATGTGTTATTTCTAAGATGATGCTAGGGTGCTTTGGGATGTTTCTAAGTAGCTGAAAAAGTGTGTGGTTGCTAAGGTGTTGCTTGGGTGGTTACTAAGGCATTGCCAGGGTGTTCTGGTTCATTTCTAAGATGTTGCTAGGGTGCTCTGGTTGTTTCTAAGTGGCTGTAAAGATGTTTGGTTGCTAAGGTGTTGCTAGGGTGTTCTGAGTGGTTGCTAAGGTGTTTCCAGGGTGTTATGGGTTGTTTCTAAGATGTTGATGGGATACTCTGGGTTGTTTCTAAGTGACTACAAAGGTGTTTTGTTGCTTATATGTTGCTAGGGTAGTCTGGGTGGTTGCTAAGGTGTTGCCATGTTGTTATGGATTGTTGCTAAGGTGTTGCTTGGATGCTCTGGGTCATTTCTAAGTAGCTGTAAAGGTGTTCAGTCGCTCATATCTTAGCGTGGGATTTCTTTCACATTCTGAACTGTAACATTCAGTGTAAGAGGTTTGATCACATTATGAACTTTAATACACTGTAAGAAATAATAAGAGCTGCTTAACTTACCAAGCCATAAATCACTGCTAAATAAAGCGCTGTAATTTTGTTGTTTTTATATTTGTCCAGAACATCGTCATCATCCTTGTTCCTTTGCGTGTGCTGATAAATTGGTATTGAGGATGTGAAAAAACAGATAGGCATCATTTAGGGAAGGAGTTAAAACACAGAGGACAAAAATAAAACCCTCATCTGATCCTCTGATATTGAGGAAACACTTGTACAGTTAAAAGGTGAATCTCATGAAAACAAACAAACAAAAACTTTAAAAATATATATTTTAAAAATAACAATAAACAAGTATAATTATAAATGTATATTATTATTATCATCATTATTATTATTACGTAAAAATCTTTTATTATTATATAACTGTGACCTGGATATGTTCTTGGCATTGTGAGATTCCTGTAGTACAGTTTGATTGAACTGCTTCATGTTCGCTTATAGGCTTGAAACAACACTGTGGTCTGATGCTCACGTTTGATTAATTAAATAATGACCCGTCATGGAGTTGTGACTGACTTTCATATACGTACGTTCATGGCTTTGCCATTCATGGGCTGAAACCATTAACTTAAAACGCACCATAAATCCAAAAGCCACGGGCGTCACGATTATAGAAACCCAGCTAAATATCCTCTTTGTTCCACCTTTGATGACAGTAATTTGCTTCCCGATCTTTGTTTTTATATACCGTCGCAGTCCGGCTGAACTTGGTTATAATAACCAGTGTAAACGTCTTTAAATACGCAGACGGGACGCGTGATAAATCTCCGCCAGAGGAGCAATTAAAGCTAATTAATAACGAACTAGGAGCAAAACGTGCCACAGAGTTGGCAGAAACAGCCCGGCCGTGCACCATCCACGTTTATTGCCATGTTCGACGGCCTTGGGAGTCTTTACATTAGTACCAATAACAGTCTGTGATTGGGCTTAAGTGCGCGCACAAGGCATTACTTTAAAATCACGCGGGTGTTGAAAGCGTTCTTCAGTAGTGCGAGCCCAAGTGGTAAAGTCTCTAAGGATCGGCCCCCGAGTCCGAGAGCCGGCCAAGGACAACCGGGCCCCGTCCAAAGGGGGTGGGCGGGGGCTCGGCGTTGGGTTTTTCACAAGGCGATGATGCCCCGTCGCCTGTGGTCTGCAGCCAGTGCGGCAGCACGTAACCAGAGCCAAGGTGGAGCGAGAGGAAGGGAGGAAACTCAGAGCGAAACCATGAAAAATGTCGAGTATGAAAATGTCTCCCTTGGTTTATGGCTGCGCAGACGGGCGTCCAAAAGAAACACATCTTTAAATTTAACTTTAGATGCCTCTTAGACTCTCTTTTTTTTCTCGTTCTTTCTCTTTTCCTCACCCTCTCCCAACTGGCTGGCAAACGCGTTTGGTTTGTGGAAAAGCAAAGCCAAGTTGCCTGGAAACTGCGAGCATGTTAGAAAATCGCTCGATAATGCAGCTTTTTGGAAAAGTGGCGACAGCTCCCGTGCACACGGATCGGTTTTCAGGGCCGTGAACATGCAGAATGCTGAAAGCTTTAACACTTAAATGCAGGAAAAGTGTAAAAACAAGCAGTTTGTAGGAAATTTGCAAACAAATGATAGTCTGTTAGTCTGAAATCAAGACTTTATTTATTTTATTAGCTCTGTAAAGCCTTAAATGTTAAATAATAGTCAGAAAAATTACATTTTATTGAATCTTTAGACAAAATGCTTTCAGAAATATGATTGCATGGGTTTTTTGTCAAGCATTATAGTTAATAAAAAGCCAAGTTGCATGGAAGCATGTTAGAAAATCAGCTTTTTGTAAATGTGGTGACAGCTCCCATGCATAAGCATCAGTTTTCTGGGCCGAGAACATGCAAAATACTGAAAACTTTAACACTTAAATGCAGGAAAAGTGTATTTTAGGAAATTTGCAAACAAGTGATAAGGTCTATTAGTGTGAAATCAAGACTTGATTTACATAGTAAATAATAGTCAGAAAAATTAAGACAAAACTTTAGACAAAATGCTTTGAGAAATATGATTGCATATGTTTTTTGTTGAGTATTATGCCTGGAAACTGCGAGCATGTTAGAAAATCAGCTTTTTGTAAATGTGGTGACAGCTCCCATGCATAAGCATCAGTTTTCTGGGCCGAGAACATGCACAATACTGAAAACTTTAACACTTAAATGCAGGAAAAGTGTATTTTAGGAAATTTGCAAACAAGTGATAAGGTCTATTAGTGTGAAATCAAGACTTGATTTACATAGTAAATAATAGTCAGAAAAATTAAGACAAAACTTTAGACAAAATGCTTTGAGAAATATGATTGCATATGTTTTTTGGTGAGTATTATGCCTGGAAACTGCGAGCATGTTAGAAAATCGCTCGATAATGCAGCTTTTTAGAAATGTGGCGACAGCTCCCGTGCACACGGATTGGTTTTCAGGGCTGAGAACATGCAAAACGCTGAAAACTTTAACACTTAAATGCAGGACAGTTGTAAAAACAAATAGTTTTAGGAAATTTGCAAACAAATGATAAGGTCTATTAGTCTCAAATCAAGACTTTATTTACTTTATTAGCTCTGTAAAGCCTTACATGTGAAATAATAGTCCGAAAAATGAAATTTAATTGAATCTTTAGACAAAATGCTTTTGAGAAATATGAATGCATATGTTATTTGTTAAGTATTATAGTTGATAAAAAGCCAAGTTACATGGAAACTGCGAGCATGTTAGAAAATCTCTCGATAATGCAGCTGTTTGGAAATGTGGCGACAGCTCCCGTGCACACGGATTGGTTTTTATGACTGTGAACATGCAAAACGTTGAAAACTTTACATTTAAATGCAGGAAAAGGTGTCAAAACAAACAGTTGCAGCAATTTACAAACAAATTAGAAGGTCTGAAATCAGACTTTATTAGCTCCGTAAAGCCTTACACATGAAATAATAGTCAGAGAAATTACATTTTATTGAATCTTTAGACAAAATGCTTTCAGAAATATGATTGCAAGTGTTGATAAAAAGCCAAGTTGCCTGGAAACTGCAAGCATGTTAGAAAATCGCTCAATAATGCAGCTTTTTCAGGCCCATGAACATGCAAAATGCTGAAAACTTTACACTTAAATGCAGGAAACGTTTTAAAACAAACAGTTTTAGCAATTGACAAACAAATTAGAAGGTCAGAAATCAAGACTTTATTTACTTTATTAACTCTGTAAAGCCTTACACATGAAATAAAAGTCAGAAAAATAAAATTGCACTGAATATTTATTGACTTTATTGAATCTTTAGACAAAATGCTTTCAGCGTGTTAGAAATCGCTCGATAATGCAGCTTTTTGGAAATGCGTCAACAGCTCCTGTGCACATGGATTGGTTTTAAACATGCAAATGCTGAAAACTTAACATTTATTGCAGGAAATGTTTTAAAACAAACTGTTTTAGAAAATTTACTAACAAATGATAAAGTCTGTTAGTCTGAAAACTCTATTTACTATATTAGCTCTGTAAAGCCTATCATATGAAATAAAAGTCAGAAAAATAAAATTGAACTGTATATTTAGACAAAAGGCTTTGAGAAATATAATTGCACATGTTTTTTTGTTGAGTATTATAATTGATAAATCAGGCTTTAATGGCTCATATAGTGCAATACAGTGAAAAACAGCTCAGTTTTATTCAGAGGCTCAAATTTGGTATAGAAGCTGATATTTATATGACCAAAACATATGAAATAATTGGCTGAAAAAATCTAATTTTATGGAAATGTTTTTGAGTATCAGGCTTTTATGGCTCACATTCTCGTATATAGTGAGAATATGGAGGAAAAAAAAAAACAGCTCAGTTTTATTTTTTAAAATCTGAGGCCCAAATTTGGTGCAGATGCTGATACTTATGACCAAAAAGTGATGAAATTTTGAAGCTTGTAATGTAAACGATTGAGATCTTTATTACAGTACAGCAGATACTTACATAAAATGACCTAAATATCAGTCCTCACTCTTTATTTCCAATACTATGATGATATTGAAATGATCCAAACATATAATGCAATGCAATCCAATGATGATTGAGAGATGAACAAATAAAAGTTCCTCAAAAGATGAGATGTTTTGGATACTTGGGAGGACCATTCCTCCTCTGAGAAACAGTGAAATAATGCTTTCTAGAAACAAAAGCTCCTCAAAAGATCCTGATGATCAGATTTAAGACTAAAAAGTAATGCCAAGATGCTTCAGTCCAGTAAGTGTTCGTCTGGAAATATTACTACAGCTATTTACTTGATAAAAATCAGTCAAGATTTGACAGCAAAACAAAGTTTTGATCATGTAGAGGCCTTAATAGTCTCTTTTGAATAATTTTTTGGTGCATTTTAGTATTTTCTTCTGGGTTAAACTCCAGATTCTCTTTGAAAGGTAAAATGGACTGCGAATTTCGCTTTCTTTGAATGACAGCTGAGAAATTGCAACTGAGTGTAAAACGTGACTTAACTAGAAAAGCAGAGTTGTGCTAATAGGACGCCGTCCAACGTCCTGCCACAGTCTGTCATGTCTTGATTCTTGGACACATACTTAGACTGAATAATAAATACGACGCTGAAGGGTTTGTAGTCTCCGTCTGCACTTACAACACTCAAACTTTTAAAATCGTTTACTTCAAAATTAGCACGATAATCACAAAAATTGTCCTCCTGCCCTCATTTATGGTTTTAACGCATTGTGAACCATATTCTTACTGTGTGTTTATTTAACTTTTATGTGTTTTAAGTCAAGTTGAGCATCTAAAACGCTCGTAATTCTGGTTCTAATTTTATAAAAACCAACACTTTCCCTTCACAGGACTAGCGAAGGCGCTGATGAATGCATCCAGCAGTGTTATTGCACTGAAATGGACTGCGATGGTTATTGAATCATTGTGACGTGATGTTAAATTAAAGGCAGCGGTGTTGTTTTTCTGTAGTAGGTAGAAGCTGTTCGTCAGAGGTGTGTCGCTTGTGAGAGTATTATACCTCATAAATCAGACAGAGAGCGCAGGACAACGCTCTAATGTTTCACTGGCACCAACCAAAGCAAATAAAACACATTTAGTGCCACCTCAGTGATACTTCTGGAGAATATTCTTGGAAAAAACGTTACGTTATGATGCTAAATTATATATACTGTATGTGTGTGTGTGTGTGTGTGTGTGTGTGTGTGTGTGTGTGTGTGTGTGTGTGTGTGTGTGTGTGTGTGTGTGTGTGTGTGTGTGTGTGTGTGTTTGTTTTTGTGACATATCAGGACACAAATTTGTGTAATAACATGGGTATGACATAGGTATTACAAGGAGAGGGTGACTTATGAGGACATTGCCCATGTCCCCACTTTTCAAAAGGCTTATAAATCATACAGAATACGTTTTTTTGAGAATGTAAAGATATGCACAGTCTCCTGTGAGGGCTAGGTTTAGGTGTAGGGAAGGTGTAGGGTGATAGAAAGTACGGTTTGTACAGTATAAAAGCCATTACGTCTATGGAATGTCCCCACAATTCACAAAAACAAACATGTGTGTGTGTGTGTGTGTGTGTGTGTGTGTGTGTGTGTGTTATAATAGCATTTAAGATATTTTTTTACAAAATATTTTATATCTAACACATCTGGACATTTTACTATATATACAATTTCCAAAATATTTAAAATTTTACAAAAAAAAAAAAAATTATATGTAGAAATACAAATTATTGTAGGTGATATATTTTCTATTTAATATTTTTGTTAATTTATTTATAATTTAATATTTAATATTAATTTAATATTATTAATAATTTATATATAAAACTTATTTATATAATCATTATAAATATAAAAATTTTATATACATTTTCCATATTTGTGTGTGTGTGTGTGTGTGTGTGTGTGTGTGTGTATATATATATATATACATATAATAAAATATATTATAAATTATATATATATATTTCATATTTCTAATAAATTAGTTTTATATATTTTATTAAAAATAAATATTTATAAATAAAACTAATTATCTATAAAATGGTGTAAATTAAATAAAATATATAAGATATAAAAAATACATTTATTTGAAAATACAAAATATAATTATTGTATGTAATCTTTTTTTATTAATTATTATATATACTAATATATAAATATATTTACACACACACACACACACACACACACACACATTAAATTATATTGTATTTTTCTAATAAATTAGTTTATATATTATCTTATTAAAATAATAAAAATATATGATATATATATAAAATTAATATATTTGAAAAATCTAAATGTAATTATTACATGTAATAGATACATTTTCTATTATTAATAATACACACACACACACATTAGATTTTAATTATATTTTTTCTAATAAATTCTTTATTTATAAATAATTTAATTTATTTTTTATAAAATAATATATAAAATTCATTATATAAAATAGTCTAATTTAACTAATAAAAATATGAAAGATAAATATAAAATTAATACATTTGAAGAAAAAAAATGTATTTGAAATGTGTAATTTTTCTATTATTAATTAATTTATTATTATATATAATAATATATAAATAAATTTACACACATTAGATTTAATTATATTCTATTTTTTATTTTTCTAATAAATACGTTTTATATATTATTTTATTAAAAAGAAATTACATTATTTATAAATAAAACTAATAATAATATAAAATAGTATAAATTAAATAATAAATATATAATTATTGTATGTAATAGATCATTTTTATTAATTATATAAAATATATATTTATTTGCACACACACACACACACACACACACACACACACACACACACACACACACACACACATTTATATATTACATAAGCACAATTACATAATTTTCTATACTTTTATTATATATATTATACTACTTTATATATTATAATTAATTTATACATTTATTTTTTTTATTTTTTATATAATTAAATCAGATGTATATTTTTATATTAAATATATAATTTATTAAATGCACATATATATTGTAGAAATTGCCCAAAGTCATTTATGTGAGTTTAACTCATGTTTATCTAGTGATTTGTTTTTAACACCCAGGTCATTTGGGAAGGAACTGCTTTCTCATTCACCTTTAGAAAAAAAGCTGCATTTTTCAATCCTGACTCATTTGATGGACTTGCATTACAGGCTTAAAACATTTTGGCGACTTAAACTCCGCAGCAGCTAATCACCATCAGTTTATCAGCGAATCGCCCCGGTCCCGCCGAGATCCCGATCGCTCACATTAATCCTCCCGCAAATGTGTTTGGAAGCGAAAACACACAGAGCCCTAATTTATTCGCAGCAGCTCTTTACTCAAAGCGTCTCGGCCTGCGAGCTGCTCTCCTCCGCCGAGGCCAGAGAGACGTTCGACTGGCTCTTTAAATACTGAACAAACGGCTGACTTTAAATCCCGGGCCAGATGGGATTTCTCCCAGTGATCATAAAAGCTCTGAAGACAGTTCACAAATCAAACGCTGCAGTATTATGTTAAGCTTTTGCACTGTTATTGTTATTGCATGTTTGCGCATACAAACGTAACTCACAACTTCGCGAAGGAGAATTGGAGATTGACACCGCGGCTCAGACGAGGCCTTCACGCAGATAAACCTTTTCCGTGGAAAGCGATTAAGCTGCGACTGTAAACGCAGAGTCTGATATAGTGGGCTGCGTTAAGTTTTGGTGTAAAGGAGAGCGTGAAATAGGCCGTCTGCAGGTAGCGCGGGCGAGCGGGAATGTCCTGAAGTGGAATTCAATATGTGGGCTTAAGTGGAAAAACCGGAGATCTCCAGAGGTCATCCCTCTTTCCGGAATGAAGGAAAGTAGAGCTTGTGGTGCTTCAGGTGGTCTTTGGTGAAATCATTCATGTTCAGAGCTCTGCTTTACTGAGATACTCGTGTCTGTGTGTGTGTGTGTGTGTGTGTGTGTGTTGGTCAAAGATGAACAAAATGACTTTATTTTATATTATTGCCTTTTTTCATGACACATAGTTGATGCATGCATTTAAGATATGTTTTGTTTAATCATTTTAAACACATAATTATATTTGGATATGAAGTTTGATTTATTTATTTTTGTCTAAGACCTTTTTTTTTTCCATATTAACCTTGCACTATAGTTTTAGGAGTTTTAAATTGCCTTAGTTTTTTTTTTTTTTTTTTAGTCAGATTTTTTATGTTGGTGATTTCAATGTGTATATGTGTTTATATAGATATTAGATTTAATTTAATTTTATATTTCTAATGGGTTTTATATACAGTTTTATAACAAATACATTTTTAAATTTTAAATAAAAAAAATTTAATATAAAAAAAATTGAATATACAATAATGCAATAATGTCGTTTTTCTATTCATTATTATTGTTAATTTATTAATTATATATTCATTTATGCAATGTATATATATTTACATTTTATATATAAATTTTACATAAATCTTATATATTTTGATTATATATTATACTATTTTTATATCATAGTTTTATTTATAAATTATTTATAAATTATTTATATATTATTTTTTTAAATGAAATAATATATAAAACTCATTTATTAGAAATATAAAATAATTAAATCTGTAATTATAAATAAATATATTTTTTATATTAATTATATCATTTCCATATAGATATTTTAGAAATTGTCCAAAGTTGCATATATATATAAAGTTATTTATTTATTTATTTATTATTAGAAATATAAAATATAATTAAATTTGTAATTATATAAATAATTTTTTTTATATTAAGTATATTATTTATATAATTATATAAAAAAGATATTTTAGAAATTGCCCGAAGTTGCATATATATAAAAAGTTATATATTTTTTATGTATTATTATTAGAAATATAAAATATAATTAAATCTGTAAATATATAAATAAATATAAGTTTTATATCTACTTTATATTACATTTATTATATCTAGCAATTTTCTGTATTGCTTTTGTACAGGTATTTTACCTGTTTTTAAATTTTATACACATAATGAATTTAAATATACACACATGCACATGCCTACCATTCAAAAGTTTGAGGTTCTAAGATTTTTCTAATGTCTTTGACAAACATCTCTTACCAAGGCTGCATATATTTGAGCAAAAATACCGTAAAAATTGTGAAAAAGTATTACAATTTAATATAGCTGTTTTCTAATTGAACATATTGTAAAATATAATTTATTTCTGTGACGCACAGCTGAATTTTCAACATTATCACTGTCTTCAGCGTCACATGATCCTTCAGAAATCATTCTAATGTACTGATTTGCTGCTAAAGAAACATTTCAAATTATTATCAATGTTGAAAACAGTTGTCCTGCCCAAAATGTTTGTGGAAACGATGATATATTTTATTTTTCAGAATTCACAGATGAATAGAAAGTGAAAAAACAGCATTTATTTGACATAGAAATCTTTTGCAACACTATAAATGCATCGCTGAGTAAAAGCATATGTATCTATGTAAGTCACATTTTTGGCCATACAAAGTTAGAAAGTTAGAAGACACAATGCTTTCACCCACACTACTGGCTTCATTCGCTGCGATTTTGCCGTCTTCGTGGGACAAACTGTTGGGATGTTCCAGATTTATGAATGTCTTTTAAATCCTAATTATTCTCACAGACACTAATGCCCTTAACAGGCCTGTTTTCTCAGTTGTAGCCGTGAACACTTCTTTGTGGCGGTCTGACGCAACGCTGTTGTGAGTCTGCTCTTCGTGAACGTCTCGCAGTAGCCGCTCTTATCGGTTTATGAACCGAACTCATTAAACTACATAAACTACCTGTTATCGCAGACTCGTGTAAACGGCCTGTCTCTTTATCGACGGTTTAATAAACCAGAGAAAGCCTCTTTTTTTGCATGACTTGAACGTGCGATTACTCATCCGAAGATGTAAAATATACAGCAATAGTAATGTCATGAGGCTGTAATATCTCTGGATGGATTATTGTCCAAATCGGTGAATAGTTTCGTCGTGACATTACGCACTCCACCTCATTACATGGCATGTGAAGTGTATCTTAGACAGCCAGAGTCCATAAATGGAGTAGTTTTTGATGCGCAGATCTCAACCTACATTCATAAAACATACTCATCCGCTCTGTTGCTGATATCTGGAGCCAGCGAATGTATACAAACTATAAATCCAAGCTCTTCGCTCTCTGTTTATTGTTGGACGCCAAATTTCACCCAGCTCACATTTTTCAGGGCGAAAAAGCCTTGGCAGAATTACATTAACCTGACTCAAAAAGGTCTAACAGGCCAAAAGACAGCTATTTCAACATCCATCACCGCCTTATGATGAGAATGTCCACAAATGCAAGGAAAAAGCTATGAAATTAAATGTTTGGGGCACAGTGGACAGCTTATTGACAAATGATTTAAAGAGAATTGCTGTTTTTCCGCCATCTTATAGCATATCTGGATTATATAGGCTATAAATATATAAATCTGAATCAAAACAGTAATGAAACACAAAGCTAAAAAGGTAAAATCAACCAAAAAGTCTATCAGTTTGTCAAAAATATATATTTAATTGCATGAAAATATTAAAAACATCACTTTTTTGTCTTAATGCGTGTTCAATAGTTTACCTAATAACTGTGACCTTGGACACAAAACTATCATAAGGGTCAATTATTAAAAGCTTTATGTAAGATTTCCATTTGATGTGTTTTTTTAGGATAGGGCAATATTTGGTTGAGACAACTATTTAAAAACCTAAAATCTGAGGGTGCAAAAAAATCTAAATATTGAGAAAATCACCTTTAAAGTTGTTCAAATTAAGTTCTTAGCAATGCATATTACTAATCAAAAATTAAGTTTTAATATATTTACAGTAGAAGTTTGCAAAATATCTTAATATCCTAATGATTTTTGGCATAAAAGAAAAATGTATATACAAATATATCCTGGTTTACTAATTAAATACTAATTAATGATGATTTAAATTTCAAGCTCAGATGGCGAATAATAACAATAGTTTTAAACTAATGTTTCAACATGCAAAGCACTGCTACAGAAAAAGAAAAACACTCAAAACGTTGCCTTGATCTTCCCCACGCAATTTTCCTTTTCCAGTCGCAATAAGATTTACGCGTTATTTTGTTTAGGCTTTCACGATATTATTGTGAAAGTTGTTTGATGTGCAATCTATTCCTGCAAAATTGCGAAAATGTCATTGACAAATTTTGCAACTGAGAAATACCGGCAACAGTTAGTGAGAATTGTGTTGCAAGAGTTCATTGCGATACTTAATGTTTATTTAGAAAAAAAGCGGCGCAATTAGTTTTGCATGTGTGTTTAATCGTTAAATACATGATTTATATATTAATTCGTTTATAATTGACTCAAGTGCGTTGTTTCCCATTAATACACCACTTGGGATTATTAGTAACAAACGTTTATTTACATTTTCAGTGCAAATACTTACAGACAAAATATAATACAATCAAGTTTATCAACGTCTTAAATTCATGAACACTCAATTCCCCAAATCGTCACGAGGGTCGAGTGGTTCATTTAACGCTCTCTGAAAGGTCATAAAGGTCTGTTTCACAATGAAACGATGGCTCAAGTAAGGCCCGCTCGTGTTCCTGTGCTCTCTTCAATGTCAATGTCTCTGTCCCGGTTTACCGGCGGATCCTCACAGCGGTGTTTGTCCGCCTGTGCTCGGTTCTGTCGTGGAGTTTGTGCTGGAGGATGATGTGTCGTGCGTGCTGACCGGCAGAGCTCCTGGGATAATCACACTGGCTTTGCTAAGGTCAGAAATGTCCACGTCGCTTTTGTCCTCAGGGCCGTCCTCGAATTCGGACTCGCTCGGTTCGCTTTCGCATTCGGAATCCTCGCGTTCCTTGGGCTCGGTTTCGGTCGCGGATTTATCCGGCTGTTCTTTTTCCTTGTCCTTCTGCGCCTGCGCTTCTTTGGAATGCCGCCATTTCATCCGCCGGTTCTGGAACCAAACTTTTACCTAAAACAAATCGTTTAGAAAACTTTTATTATGTATACATTATAATGTGTTTCTAAATCAATTAAGAGTTAATTATGCATCGGTAACATTTGAAGTGCATCAAAACCTTTCATTAAGTCCTTCTTGTCTTGATGTTTTGAGAGATGAGAACTAAATCGAAAGGTTATCAATTAATTGAAACACCCGAGTCAACTTAGGCTACTGCTCTGCTGGAGAAAAGCGGATTTCCAAACTTGACTGGAAAGTTGTGAAACTCTCTTATCGCGTTCGCTGCCTGTCGTGTCATTTCCGATATCGAATAAGACAGAAACTCTTGCCCAATTCCCTAAATTAACATGTTTTGAAACGAAACAACTGCACCCCTCTTGCATTTGCAATAATTCGTTATAATTGACTTTCATTTCTCTAGAAATGCGGGTGTCGCAATGCTTCAACTGCAGAGCCTCCAGCTGCAAAGGCTCCAGATGGCTCTCAAGCCGTGTTTTAATTTTAAAAGACATTATTTCGATTTTAATAAGAGACAATCCGTCGCTCACCTGTGCATCGGTGAGGCCCAGCATGGCAGCCAGCTGTTTTCTGTCCGGTTTCGTGACGTACTTTTGGATTTCAAAGCGTTTCTCGAGGCCCTTCCGCTGGAGGTTGGAGAACACGGCTCTGGACCACGACCTTTTCCTCTTGTACGTCTGTGGCATTGTGTCTTTAGAAAGCACCGCATACGGCCCTGTTTGAGTCAAACAAACACACGCCGTTAGAACACAAAAAGAACTTAAGTGCAGTTTGGCCAAAGTGCATGTTACTTAATCGCATGTGCAAAATCACCGCACACGTGCAAACATTAGGCAGTGCAATAATAATAAACGTGCAGGTTCTGTCTCTTTAGGGCTCGACTGGGATGTACTACACTACCTGGGAAGGTGTCTTGAAACTGATGTTGCCCTGATTGCCTGGCGACATTGCCTATTGAACCCATCATGGAGGAGGTTTCGCTCATGGTCGGGTCTATGGACGCGAAGTACGGGCTGGCAGACACATGGACTGCTGACTGCCGATTCGGACTAACAATCGATGTGAGATCTGTTACACAACGACAAACACCAAACAGTTCAACTAAAGTACTAAACTTCCAATTGGCTTGTATAAACAGGGCCATGAGCGCGTTGGGTTGGACGCGTCCAAACAAGCATTACTATTCTGAATCTAATGGTTAAGTCCTTTATAAGCGTGATGTGATGCTTACTAAGAAAAAACCCTGATTTTTACAAATGTTTAAAAACGTCTTACCTCTTAAGGTCGGAGAATCCTTTCCCTTGGGCTCGAAGTCTGTGGATAATATCCGATCGATTCCGAACTTGAGGTCTTTACTCGAGGGCGGAGGCGCGGATTGCGCGTTCATCGCGGCTCGGGATGTCAAGTGTATTCCATGCCTGTGATACGCGGTTGGGGTGACCGGAGACGGGCGCAACGGGGATCCCGACGAGTGAACCTGCGCGCGGGCACCGATGTGCGCCATGAGCGAAGACGATCCAGGGATGTTCTCCGCATCTCCAACGTGCAGAATATCAGCGATGCAGAACGACGGCTTCTTCATGCTGTCCACCCCGAAGCCGCCCGAGCAGTACGCGGTCCAAAGGCTAAAGTTCGACGCGTAAAACGGATTGAGTCCCGTCGTGTACATCCTGGCTAGAGAATCGGACACAACTCAGTCAGGTTTAAGAAGTTGCTGCCCTCTCTCGCGTTTCTCCTCAAGTATGAAACTCCAGACAGGAGTCCAAAAAGCCCTAAGCAGGAGTTCCGTTATTGATTGGCTCTTTGAGAGCCAATGGAAGTTGACAGAACGCTCCAACACGCCCCAAACACGACAGCACTTCCAGTACGACTCTTAAGAATCAGCACGTTTGTTGGTTCAAATGATAAAACACAAAACGTTTTCGCTGTTTATTTTGAGTGCGTTGATTTCCAACGAATCAGTTTGTCATTTTAATTAGATATTAGAAAAGCCGCATCAATATTTAGAGTGCATTATATTTAAAAAGGGAGACGCCGATAAACATGTAATATTTTAATGGTGCATACTTTAGGATAATTGCAAAACAATTATTTGAGATTATGATTTGAGAAGGTGATGTAATAGAAATTATGCATTCGTAATTATAAATAATAACAGTGAGTTTTTTTATGCAATCGCTACGGTCATGATGTGGTTTTACATTTTTCAAAACTGCAAACTTCATTGGGACGCGTGTGCGTGTGTTCTGCTGTGGGACTAGGAAACAGGAGTTTCTCGATGCAGGTCATCCTGTTTTTGATGAGCTCTGATTCAGGCTAAATGAGCGGATATTCCTGCTAGATTGAGGCCAAAAATAGAAGATGCTTTAGTATTTTAGGATACAGCAAGAGGACCCTTATTTCCTCCGGCTCGGAGAGGTGGAACTTTATAATGACTGTTAGCACTTCCTTTTTTCAATATTTGTGCAACTTTATCTCAACTCGCAAGTCGCGCGGTGACGCAAATCCGTCCTTATGCTTATAATAAACAGAGGAAATCTATTCTCCGCTCAAACGAAAACACAATTAACTTCAGAGGGCGATACTTCATCCATATGTAGGACTTTACATTACTGAGACAAAAATAGAGCGCTGCTTATCACGGAACAAAAAAAAACATCGATTATTAAAATAATAGCCTAATAAAAAAATAGCTTTACCATTGTCTGTCAACACACCTTCCAGATGCATGTAAATAAATACACACACATGTATGCATACGTGCGTAAGCATTTCTAGAATGCATTACAGATGATTGGAATGCTATATTTATGATCATTAATGACGGCCGATGATTTTACCCTATGGTGTTTTTTTTTTTTTAGAATGGCGTTCATTAGTTGTGATTCATTACCGGAAAGGTCAATGACCCTGACCGCCTCCTATCACGGTGTTTTCGAATGACTCCATTCCGGTTTAAATTTAGAGATGAAATGTACCGCTTCGCTCTCGATCAAGCAGTCAAAACAATCCAGGGAAGAGGATGCGGAAGACGCGCCGCGGGTGAACGCGCACGTTGTTTCAGGTGCCGCTGGAATATATTCGAACTCTGAAAGGCCCAAGACTCATAAAACAGGTCATAAAACCGCCAACAATTGACCGACCGCTGGCATCTCACTGTAGGCATTCAACTATCAAAATATATATGTGACCCTGCAAAATCAGGGTTGAAAATGATCAGTTTTCTTTTATGCCAAAAATCATTAGATTATTAAAATCATGTTCCATGAAGACATTTTGTAGATTTCCTACCGTAAATACATCAAAACTCATTTTTGATTAGTGCGTTGCTAAGAACTTCATTTGGACAACTTTAAAGGCGATTTTCTCAATATTCAGATTTTTTTGTACCTTCAGATTATAGATTTTCACAAACCATACACCAATGTGAAGCTTATTTATTCAGCGTTCAGATCTCAATTTTAAAAACTGACCTTTTGTTAATATATAGAATTTAACAGAAAAAATAGAGATGAAATATTCAGTGCTTCTCTAACAACATGCATCTATCAGCGTTTAAAAAGAAAATGCTAAACGTTCGTATTATAAACATTAATGCAATAAATACAATGTGCTCAAATATAACCTCAATATTTGTTTTATAAATGTTGGTTATATTTAAACTTAAAATGTACGCTGATTTGCTTCCTTAAAGTCATTAAATAAAAATATAATAAAAATAAAAACGTAAATTAAACGACTTCCTTTATAAATGAATAAGTGTAAATAAATAAATCCTAATCTATATTAATATCCAGGATGAAAGTTTGAGTCTACAATGGAATTGTCTACGGAAGAAAACAGGTTCAACCCAGAGTTTCCGGATATCTTTATTGTCTATATCCATATCTGCATTCCTATCTATATCTGCGCATGTGTTGTGATAAATATATTCGCGTTGAAAGCACGAAGTCATCTGCTGTAGCAATTAAAGCAGTAGCACAAAAGAGTAAAACACCAATGAATGAAAACTATTCAGACACACAGATAAAACATTACACTTGCCGTAATGACTTGAGTGATTTGAACGATCTCTCTTTGCCTATATTTGCAGTGATAACATCATCATCATGTGTTCCTCATGGGACTGTCTTTATTTCTGGACCCCCATCAGGAGCATCCGTCTGTCAGCGGTGACGGGCCCCGTCATGCTGGAAACATTAGAAAATTAAAATATCATAATCGTTAAATGCCGATCATGGGAAAGTTTGGAGACCTTGTGGAATTGGTTTGTTTTCCCAAATTCCCTCAGGCTGATGAAATCGCCGTCCGGAGAGTTCAGTAGCGATCTTGCCAGCTCACTGCGGTTCATTTCGGGGTTCTGACAGCCTCGGGAAACATTTGTTACGGATTATTAATTGCATTTTTAAACGCACCCTTGACAGAATGAAAATCCGTCAGCAACTATAATAGCAAATTCGTGAAGGAGTGCATAGACATTTTAAAAAGGAAAGGAATACAGAAATTGCGAATACAGAAATTATAATTGAGTGTCATCCTTCCGCTAGCCCTGAGCGCCTATATAAAGGAAGCTATCTGCTCTCTATTAGGCCTACTTAAACAGAAGCTGCTTAACAGGTGTTTCATGTCATAGCTGTTAGAAGATATGTGTATTATAGCACCGCTGGAACGCCATATGGACCAATCAAAACGATCGCTATTTAATTATATAAACAAAACCAAGAACCATAATTGTTTCATTACGTTTCTCTCTTTATATTTACTCATTACATATATTTTTGCATTTTCACATATGAATATAATTAACAAAACAGAACAAAAATGTATATATTTTTTTTTCTGGCACATTAGAAAACGTCTTACGACTTGAAAAAAATCAGCTTAATTAAAAAAAAAAAAGTGGCGGCGCGTTATTTATTACTTATGTGCGCTGTTTCCGGTACTATTATTTAACGAGCAAAAACTGTTTGTTATAATGCATGATATTGCAATGCAAATTGTATTTCCTATGTTATTTTAATGTATTGTCGTATTCATAAAAACAGAAAACAGCAAAATTCTGTGGTGCAAATTAAGGTGAATAGGCCTAATGGTTTAACGCATCTATAACCATTTCTTAGTGACTCATACCTGTAAAGAAATGATATATATATATATAGCCTATATTATACAATTTAATTAGAAAATGAGAGGAAACTCTTATACAAAATTTAGTTGAAAAAAAGCTAAGCAAAACTGCTTTATCCAACGAGTATATTTGTCTAATAATGTTAGAAGGCCTGACATCGGTCCAGTCTCAATCGTTTTGTTTATATTTTAGCAACTCTACAGCACAGTTAGACTATAAACTAAAAATAGACGTATATTGTTGCTTCTGTTCGCTAACTGCGCTGGAGTACATTTCTCTCCATATATAAATATATATTTTTGCATTTCCACGTATGTATATAATAAACAAAACATTACAACAAAATTTATATATATATATATATATAATTTTGTTTTATTTATTTACTTTTTCTGGAGAGGAGGCTCACAGGTTCTTGCAAAAAAGAAGATAGTAGTGAAGATACTCTTTTGGAAACCAAACGGAGATAATAGATATGCAGGCGTTTTAGACACAGGCCAAAGAATTATCCACCTTTTTTTCGTATAAGAGCGGGTCGCGGCCGTTTTTTAATTTAATGTGTCTGACATCCGGTTTTGCTTCCAGCTATTTTTTAGCTGTACAAACTCGTTTTACTGCTTGATATTGCAAACCGGTGTGTCTTACCATATTATTTTAATGTATTATCATAATTATGAACACCCTGGTTTGTAATAGAAACAGTTTTACTGTTTATTGCACTCTATTCTTCTCATTATTTTCCTACAACTGCTAATGAACCAAAAGTCTGGCACATTCACAGATAACGTCTTACTTCCGAGTTTTAATAAAAGCTTAGCTCATTGCATCCCATTGATTTAAAAAAAAAAAAAAAAGTCCATCTACTTTTTTTTAACTTAAGAGGCGCGCTATTTGTTACTTGAATGTGCGCGGCTTCCGGTCTCATTCTTTACCATTTATTTCAGCTGTACAAAAACAGTCCCTTATGCTGCGTGATATTGCATGAAGATTAAAAATATCTTACTTCCAAGTTAAAGCAAAAAGCTCAGCTCATACCATCCCCTTGATTTAAAAAAAAAAGTTGATCTACCTTTTTTTTAACTTAGGCACGCTATTTGTTATTTGAATGTGCGCGGCTTCCGGTTTTATACCTTACCATTTATTTCAGCTGTACAAAAACCATCTGTTATGCTGATTAAGATTGCAATGCAAATTGGTATTTCTTATTATACTATATATAATATATTTGAGTGTATTGTCATATTCATAAACACAAAAAAACTGCGAATTTCTGTGGCGCAAAATAGGCCTAATGGTTTAATGCGGTCTTAACTTTTTTTCAGTGACTCATTCCATTAAAGAAAGGATAATACAATTTAATTATAGCAAATGAAATTAAAGTCTTATTTTACATAATATTTACTCAAAATTGACTGAGCTGTATTATCAAATGAATCGTTTTTTCTGATCGCTGATGCTAATAATGTCAGTGTTTACATGAGCGCCGCAGGTTGAAGTCTTTGGCCTTTTGCGCGTAAAGGAATCCAGACTTGCCACTTACTCTTCTCGTTCAATATACACGGGGTTAAATCAAAAGCCCCGTGTTAAATAACAGCGAGACTAATGGAAACGCAGAAAGGTCATAACAAACCATTACGGTGCTGTCGGAGATCCAGCTGAAGAGCCACGACACTCGGTGACAGAAGATTCACCCGCAGAGCTTCTGCCGGCCCGATTAGGCCCCTTAATGGTCTGCAGTGATCGATTGTGCACTTGTTTACTGAAAGTCATCGCTCTTGAAGGAAGCCAGATGCTTCTGCAGCTCTGGAACACAAGCCCGCGTTCATGAGCCCGAACGCGTGATGAATTACTGCAATAACGCGACGTTTAATGGAAGGAACGCGCACGACGCATCACTAAAGATGAAGTGATCATTTCCAATTATCCTTCCTCTGATGAGATATATGAATCAACAAATGAGCATTAAGTGTGTTTAAAACTACATGGCTTTAAAATGCGTACAAATAAACATTAAACAATATAAGGTTATATTCATTTTATCTAACCATGCAACAAAAAATGTGTATATTTTATGCATTTAAAGATGCATTTAGTTGTTTATTAGCATGCATATTACTAGAACATTAGCTATTTATTAGTACTAATTAAACACATATTAATGCCTTATTCTACACTACCCAATACCTAAACTTAACAACTTTACTTTTACTTTACTCAACACCCTTACTAACTATTAATAAGCAGCAAATTAGGATTTTATTGAGGGAAAAGTCAAAGTTAATAGTGAATAAGTGTTACCAAGATGTTCTGAATAAAATAGGTCAAATGTTTTGAATAATGTAAAAAAAATAGAATAGAATAAAATAGAAACATTCTAATCATTAGGTTGCGATTTCATTAAATAATATGAATTTTTTTCTCATTTTCATACAATTTCTTAATCAATAAAAAAACTGATTGATTTTATTCTGAATAACACATGAATGATGACTAAAAAACTAATATTTCTATAAAAACTACCTATTAAACTATTAAAATATTACTTTTAAAATTGTAAAACATAAATGCTATCATTTAATAACAAACTGCAAATGCATTCTTAATGATTAAGCTCCAGATGAATCATTTTCAAAGCAATTTTTTTAATAGTGCATATTCATATGCATAAAGGAAATATTGCATTGACTGAGAACTGTGTGCATGTTATTGTTTTCATGTCAAAGCATAACCAATGCTGCTCTCTAGTGGTGAAATCGCTAGTTACAGCCTCAGAACCCGCTGGTTTGATGCACTAATTACTTCTTAAGACAAATTTATCAGGTTAAAAGCACACTTTTGTCTGGGCAAGATTCTCAGACATCGTCTGCGTGCTGCGTTACTTTAATTGGCCTTGTCTGTTCTAATAGATTTGAAACTGTCCAGATTTGAGCCGTCTCATTTCCCAGTGCAGTCGTGTGTCTGGGGAGCCACTCAGTGTAGAATCCAAACACATTTGGCAGCGATAGGCCATATTTCATCACTGTTTACTGCATATTCATTCCTGCAATCCCCAATGCGATGAGAGTCAGCTGTTAGAATACTTCCTTATAAATGTCATCCTGAGAGCTTCTGGTTCAAGACTCGAATGTCATTGACTCCCAAACACGCTTTTCTTTAAACATCATTATTAGGATTATACAAAACGAGCATGATTCTGTCCCGAAAATCCAGCAGCTGGAGGAATACGCAGAGTGTGTTTTAGGTTTCCATCTCATTTAAGAGTTTATTTGAGATTAGATTGCCAAGGCTCAAACCGCCTTCTCACTAGAGTTCACTTTTATGGATATAAATGAGCGTGATATCAGAATGATATTTTTGCATGAGCATTTAAATGAAAAACTTGATTTATTTGTCATGATAAAGAGGCCTGCACAGGATATGCGGTTTTAAATCATCAAGGCAGAGTGCAGCTGGAATGCTGGGAAACAAATCGCTTCTGACAACAACTAATAAACATAAAATACACACACACAAAACAGACGTAATAAAACCATCATCATTTTCTGTGCAAAAGTACATTCTTAAAGGAGTAGTGCTCAACATTTATTTACCCCCAGGCCATTAAATTGTAGGTGAGTTTATTTCTTTATCAGATTTAGAGAAATTTGTCATTCCATTACTTGCTCACCAATAGATCCTCTGCAGTGAATGGGTGCCGTCAGAATAAGATTCCAAACAGCTGGTTAAAAACATCACAAATAATCCTTACCACTCCAGTCCATCAGTTAACATTTTATGAAGCCAAACGCTGAAACAAATCCATCATTAAAAGGGTTTTAGCGAAAATATGAGTCAATAATCCATAATAAGGCTTCCTCCGGTGAAAAAGTCAACATCAAAATCCACCCACGTTTGCTTAGAGCTGTTTTGGCTTGTAAGCGGTGTTTGAGCTGTGTCCTGATTCATATGACACAACTTTTTTTTTTACTGGAGGAAGCATTATTATTAATTATGGATTTGTATTTTAGTTAAAAACATCCTAATGATGGATTTGTTTATTACAAACAAGCAGCTTTTGGCTTCTTGTGACGTTACTTAATGGATTGGAGTGGAGATTATTGTGATGTTTTTGTCAGCTGTTTGAACTCTCATTCTGACGGCACCCATTCACTGCAGAGGATCCATTGGTGAGCAAGTGATGGAATGACACATTTCTCTAAATCTGATGAAGAAACTCATCTACATCTTGGATGACCTGAGGGTGAGTAAATGTTCAGCATAGTTGAAATTTCCTGTAAACTATTTCTTTCTTGGGTTATTTCACCCAAAAATGAAAATTAGCCCATTATTTACTCATCCTCCAGGAGTGTATATGACTTTCTTCCGTCTGGCGAATCCAATCCGAGTTATATTTCAAATTGTTCTGGCTTGTCCAAGCTTTATAATGGCATGGGCGGGTGTTTCTTTTCAACAGTCCAAAACAACTCCAAAGGTTATAAAGCCATTTCTAAAGCTTTGGGACTCCAGCGAACCACAGTGAGAGCCATTGTCCACAAATGGCGGAAACATGGAACAGTGGTGAACCTTCCCAAGAGGTCACAAAAGACCCCACAACAACATCTAAAGAACTGAAGGCCTCTCTTGCCTCAGTTAAGGTCAGTGTTCATGACTCCACCATAAGAAAGAGACTGGGCAGAAATGGCCTGCATGGCAGAGTTCCAAGACGAAAACCGCTGCTGAGCAAAAAGAACATAAAGGCTCGTCTCAGTTTTGCCAGAACACATCTTGATGATCCCCAAGACTTTTGGGAAAATACAAGACAAAAGTTGAACTTTTTGGAAGGTGTGTGTCCATTACATCTGGCGTAAAAGTAACACAGCATTTCAGAAAAAGAACATCATAGCAACAGTAAAATCTGGTGGTGGTAGTGTGATGGTCTGGGGCTGTTTTGCTGCTTCTGGACCTGGAAGACTTGCTGTGATAAATGGAACCATGAATTCTGCTGTCTACCAAAAAATCCTGAAGGACAATGTCCGGCCATCTGTTGGTGACCTCAAGCTGAAGCCAACTTGGGTTCTGCAGCAGGACAATGATCCAAAACACACCAGCAAATCCACCTCTGAATGGCTGAAGAAAAACAAAACAAAGACTTTGGAGTGGCCTAGTCAAAGTCCTGACCTGAATCCTATTGAGATGCTGTGGCATGACCTTAACAAGGTGGTTCATGCTCGAAAACCCTCCAATGTGGCTGAATTACAACAGTTCTGCCAAGATGAGTGGGCCAAAATTCCTGCACAGCGCTGTAACAGACTCATTGCAAGTAATCGCAAACGCTTGATTGCAGTTGTTAACCAACCAGTTAAGTTTAGGGGGCAAACACTTTTTTCACACAGGGCCATGTGGGTCTGGATTTTGTAAAGAAAAACTTCATTCAAACACTGCATGTTGTGTTCACTTGTGTTATCTTTGATTAATATTTAAAGGTGCCAAAGAATGGAAAACTATTTACCTTGGCATAGTTAAATAATAACAGTTCAGTACATGGACATGACATAACATGAGTCTCAAACACCACCATTTCCTCCTCCTCATATAAATCTGTTTTTTTGCAAAAGACCACTGAAAAACAGGCCAATTCCAACATAACACCGACTATTACGCAATAGTTGTGATCGTTAATAGTTATGCCACCAACATTTGCATCGCCCAATCATCACTAACATCAGTACATCAGTAAAACAAGGCGAGCCACTGAAGGGACATGGTTAGCTTAATGCTAGCGGTAGCCTGTTACATTGCAGTACATAATATTTCACTCACCACATAAACAGAGTAAGGAGAGATGACTGCACTGATGATGGCGAATGATTTACAGATCCTGAGTATCACTGACAAGCATCTGAACTTGTGTGGAAAGTACTTGTCATTGCAGTATAACTTTACACAGAGCACATGCGATCACAATAGTGAGAGGAAAATGTCGCCGATTCAAAACGGCAGATTCAACAAACCGCATATTAAAAGCGGCTAGAGCTCCGTAATTAAATATATATTTCCTCCATGTGCGAGCTACTGAGATGAGCAGCTCTGTGAAACAGCCAATCAGAGCAGAGCCCCTCATTAATATTCACAGACCTTCCAAATAAGGCAATAACAGACCATTTCATTCTAGGGACAAATCCTAGGGTTGTAAATGGACTTGTAAAACCAAGACTTTTTGCCCTATCCTATGCCATATACCTTCTGTGTAGATATCCGAGAACAATTGAAAATATTGTTTCAATGCATTCTATGGCACCTTTAAATTAGTTTGATCTGAAACATTAAAGTGTGACAAATGTGCAAAAAAATGAAAAATCATGAAGGGGGCAAACACTTTCACACCACTGTGTGTGTGTGTATATATCTATATCTATATCTATCTATCTATATCTATCTATATATATATATATATACTGGATTCTTCTGAAAGATGAAAGTCATACACCTAGGATGCTTGGATGATGAGTAAATAATGGGCTAATTTGAATTTTTTGGGTAAACTAACCCTTTAATGCCTTCTGGAGTTGTATGTGAGACACTATTTTCTGTTCTAGCATTGTGCTATAAGTCTAACAACATCCTCCGGTCATGTGGCAGCTCTGTTCTTGTGCTCCTCTGAATGACTGTAGCATGCAATGCATGAGCTAGAATTTTCATCTAAACCAACTAGTTTTCATTCAACTCCTAAAACATGATCGCATCTGATAATTGTGCTCTATTGAGTAAAGTAGTGCTTTTCTTCTTTTTCCTTTCTTTTCCTCGTGTGTTTTCAGAACATGGATTCGCTCTCTCTGAAGTTACCGAAGGACAGACTGAACGTGTTTCCGAGTCTCTTGCTGGCGCCGCCGCTCCTCCAGCTCCAGTTCCACAGAGACGAGGATCCGCGTTCGTATTCACGGCCCGCTCTCCTCTGACTGCCCGACTGACACTCTTTCTCAGCGGTAGGTGAGAGATTTGTCCTCCTTTCAACCTATGAAAACATTATTTACAGCTTTAAGTCAGTAAATAATAAACACTTTCACACTTTCAGCTGGTGCCTTATGTTTCTTTTTGTGGTCAAACCTGTGATTTTTATCAAGTAAAGTAAGAATAACGGTAGTAATATTTCCAGATGAACAGGACTGAAGCATCTTGGCTTTACTTGATTCAGGCTTGAGAAAAGCCAACTTACTGATCTGCCATTTAACCTTATTATTCTTCTTCTGAGCCAAATCTCCTAGAACTTTCAAGCTGCAACCACCAAACTCAGGTCAGACCTTCAGACTGGTCTGACTCGCTGTGCTCTATATTTTCAGACTGATCCGGCTTATGGTTTTCGTAAACCAGACTATCAAAGCCACCGAAAATCCCATAGACTTACATTGACAAAATGTTCAAAGATTGAGCCAACACTATTCAAACTCCAACTGTCAAAACTCCCACAATCCCTTGAGACTCAATCAAACAAGCCAATTAAAACTCATCTATCTAAACCTTGCTAGCAATATGCTGATCACACTAATATACTAGTAACATGCTAATCATGTTAGAATCATGTTAGTAACTTGCTTATCATGCTAGAAACATGTTAATAAAATGCTAATCATGTTAGAATCATACTAGCAGCATGCTAGTAAGTGGCCAACCATGCTAGAGAAACACAAGCAACATGATAATTATGTTAGAAACATGCTAGTCATGTTAGAAGCATCCTAGTAACTTGGTAATCATGCTAGAAGCATGTTAGCAACATGCTAATAACTTGCTAATTATGCTAGAAACATGCTAATTATGTTAGTAAATAGTTAATTATGCTAGAAACATTACCATGCTAAAAAAAGTCCATCATGCTAGAATCATGCTAGCAACCTGCTATCAACTTGCTAATCATGCTAGAAACATGTTAATAAAATACTAATAATGTTAGAAACATGTTCACAATATGCTAGTAACTGGCCAATCATGCTAGAAACATGCTAGCAAAATGTTAATTACGTTAAAAACATGCTAGTCATGATAGCAACACCCTAATAACTTGGTAATCATGCTAGAAACATGGCAAAAATGCTAATCATGCTAGAATCATGCTAGCAACCTGCTAGTAACTTGGTAATCATGCTAGAAACATGCCAAAAATGCTAATCATGCTAGAATCATGCTAGCAACCTGCTAGTAACTTGGTAATCATGCTAGAAACATGCCAAAAATGCTAATCATGCTAGAATCATGCTAGCAACCTGCTAGTAACTTGGTAATCATGCTAGAAACATGCCAAAAATGCTAATCATGCTAGAATCATGCTAGCAACCTGCTAGTAACTTGCCAATCATGCTAGAAACATGTTAGCAAAATGTTAATTACGCTAAAAACATGCTAGTCATGATAGCAACATCCTAATAACTTGATAATCATGTTAGAAAAATGCCAAATATTTACAACATGTTAATAAATGCTAATCATGCTAGCAACATGCTAGTAACTTGATAATCATGCTAGAAACATGCCAAAAATGCTAATCATGCTAGAATCATGCTAGCAACCTGCTAGTAACTGGCCAATCATGCTAGAAACATGCTAGCAAAATGTTAATTACGTTAAAAACATGCTAGTCATGATAGCAACACCCTAATAACTTGGTAATCATGTTAGAAACATGCCAAAAATGCTAATCATGCTAGAATCATGCTAGCAACCTGCTAGTAACTTGCCAATCATGCTAAAAAATATGCTAGCAACCTGCTATCAACTTGCTAATAATGTTAGAAACATGTTAACAATATGCTAGTAACTTGCCAATCATGCTAGAAACATGTTAGCAAAATGTTAATTACGTTAAAAACATGCTAGTCATGATAGCAACATCCTAACAACTTGATAATCATGCTAGAAACATGCCAAAAATGACATGTTAATAAATGCTAATCATGCTAGCAACATGCTAGTAACTTGGTAATCGTGTTAGAAACATGTTACCACCATGCTAATCATGCTACCACTCGGTCGCAAACTTCAATTTCAAAAATCGAATTCAAATTTTCAGACAAGTTTGTCTATGAACTTTACTCCTCTAGTTTCATAAGGTGTTTGACATGTGACCAGGCTGTACCTCGTATGACTGTATCGTGATGACGTCCAGCTCTAGTCCTCTCTCAGTGCAGCTCTTCAGCGCGTGAACGACCTCAGCGTGTTCGGCCCACCTGCAGTCTGCGCCGTTCACAGCCACGATATAATCGCCCTCACGGAGCCCCGCCTCCTAGAACACATGCTCATAATGTGATGCATGATGTAGTAATAACAAGCACTTTAAATATTGCTGTCTCTAATTATGTCTCTTACCGCAGCGCATCCCCCTGGCAACACCCCGGCAACCAGAACCGGCGAATCACCTCGGAGCGTGAGCCCGAGCCCCGCCTCTCCTCGAAGCAAACACGCGTGTCGCCGCACCCAGCGATTTCGAGCAGAAAACACAGACAGCGGCCCCTTCACACAGTAACACAGGTGAACCTTAAACACAACTGGAACATTTACAGCACGTTACAGCTTTTGAGTCAGTGAGAGTGTGAGAGTGTGAGCGTTACCAGTCGGTGGAAGATATCAGTCACTCTGACGCCACTGAAATCAGGAGTTTTAATGTCAGGCTTCTGCTGTGTGTGAGCTGTAGGAGACAGGTCAAAGGTCAGAGGTCATGTTAAAACCAAAGTTGTCAGGACCAAGTGCACAGGAATTCATTTCAGTCTGAGGCTTATTAATTGAACTTTTGGTGTGAAAGGGCCTTATGTAACTTATAAAATATACCTTTTTTTTTTTTTTATTAAAAACCAAATAAGCAAGACCAGCTCAGATGAGAAAAAGTGATGCAAAAGTAACGCAATGCATCACTTTCCATAAAAAGTTACAAAGTAATGCAGTTAGTTAATTTTTTATAAAGCAAATGTACTTTTGAATGGAGTATTGTAATGCACTACTTTTAACTTCTTTAATAGTAACCGTTACTATTTCTGCAGTATGTCTGCTGTGCATATGCAAATCATAAAGGTTTTTATAGTTTGCTAAAACTAAAACCATAAAAAAATGTCACTTAACTGGAATATAAAAAATAAATAGGAACTATATAAATTAGAAAATTTTATTTAAAAAATATTGTAAGAAATACAATTATTCAAATGTATAAAAAAAACTTAATAAAATTACATAAAAAATACAAATATTTAAATATTAAAAAGTAGTAATAACAATAATAATAATGCAAAAAATAATAAAAATTACATAAATTTAAATTATTTAAATATATAAAAACTTAATATTTTTTATTCAAGTATAAAAATTAGTAGTAATAATAATAATATAAAAATAATAAAAAATATTTTATATATTTAAATATATAAAAACAAACTTATTTTAATTCTGCTAGTTAACAATGACACTTAAAAGTTAATATAAACTGTACAGACAAAAATAATTTAAATGACAAACACAAAATTACTAAAACTAAAATTAATATGAAAATGGAAAATATACAAAAACACATTTAAGCTATTAATAAATACTATAAAAGTATCTCAAGGAGAATATATAATATCTGCTTAGAATATATAAATATTGCTTGAAATACTTTATCCCACAATGCAATGCACTTGACTAAATCTTTCATTTTCATAGTCATGAATGAAGCAGAAAATTACAGCTGTTTCAACGAATATTTAATTGCAAAATGCAAAATAATGTGAAATTGAACTTGCACATAAATTAGCAATGTCCTATGACAACATACTGCAATTTGACAAGTATTTCAGTTTTTTATTTTAATATCATTGAGATACTAGTAGTTTTTTTTAACGGTTTGAATTAGTTTTTATTTTTAGATTTTCCATTTTTATTTTAATATTTGTTTACAATTAGTAATTTTGTCATTTTCATTATTCGGTTTTAGTTTGATTCTGATTATAAAATAAACATATTTTTTTTTATTACACATTTAAAAGAGTTTTTAAACTAGATTTAACTGTAACATGATTATTATATTAAACACTCACACTGGATCTCCGGAGCCTCTGCGACCTCACAGAAATCATCCTCCTGATCGATATCCGAGTATTTCTCCAGCGAGCAAGCATGAGCGTGTGACAAAACTTCCTGCAGGATGTCCATCTTTCGAAGCATTTTACACACGCCGTGGAGTCGCAGGGCTTCCTCGTGACGTATGATGGCTTTACGCAGATGAGCTTTACCTTTAATATGAGAAAACAATAATAAGTATATTTTGACCTGCATTGAAACTGTAAATCTGTGTTCAGACAATGCATCCCACGACACAAACCGAGTCTCCGTTTGTCCTCCGGATCATGAAGATCAAGTTTGTCCGGTCGTCTGGTGTGAATCTGTATGAGAGCTTTAATCTGTTGACCTTCATCGTCATCTTCATCAGACATACCTGTATTGGTTGTCAAACACAATAATGGTCGGTCTGAAATTTCTACGGAAAATGTTCGTTTT
The DNA here is from genome assembly GCF_049309525.1 of Garra rufa. Lineage (NCBI taxonomy): Eukaryota > Metazoa > Chordata > Actinopteri > Cypriniformes > Cyprinidae > Garra > Garra rufa. The sequence continues at coordinate 44,676,326 of NC_133373.1, forward strand.
TACAAGACTGGTTCTTTAAAATGATGAGCACAACAAAAACAGGAACTATATTAAGTAAAGTCAGTTTTAATGGTAAAAACACACTACTGTTCAAAGGTTTTGAAAGAAGTCTCTTCTCAGGGTTTCTGCTTTTTAAGACCTTTTTAATACCACCTTAAATGGAATTTAAGACCTAAACCTGTAATGGAAATACACATTATATTACATACATATGTGACCCTGGACCACAAAACCAGTCTTAAGTCGCTGGGGTATATTTGTAGCAATAGCCAAAAATACACTGTATGGGTCAAAATTATTGATTTTTCTTTTATGCCAAAAATCATTAGGAAATTAAGTAAAGATCATGTTCCATGAAGATTTTTTGTAAAATTCCTACTGTAAATATATCAAAATGTAATTTTTGATTAGTAATATGCATTGTTAAGAACCTAATTTGGACAACTTTAAAGGTGATTTTCTCAGTATTTTGATTTTTTTTGCATCCTCAGATTCCAGATTTTCAAATAGATGTATCTCAGCCAAATATTGTCCTATCCTTACAAATCATATATCAATAGAAAGCTTATTTATTGAGCTTTCATGTGTATAAATCTCAGTTTTGTAAAATTTAACCTTATGACTGGTTTTATGGTCCAGGGTCACATATATGTCATACGTCAATGTGTTTAATGTAAAAAGTAAACAATTTCATGGCTGTCATAAATTATATTACTATGATATACAGTGAATTTTTTACATTAGCAGATACTATTCCATAAAAAATATCCCCATAAATTTCTTTCTTGCGTTGCGTTAGACTGAAGATATTTTAGCGGAAATGTGACCAAAACTATTTAAGACCTATCGAATCTGAATTTAAGACTTTTTAAGACCTTTTATTAGGAAAACGTTATTTAAGACGTTTTAAGGATCCGCGGACACCCTGTCTTCTGCTCACCAAGGCCGGATTTATTTGATCAAAAATAGGGTAAAAATAGTCAAATATTATTATAATTTAAAATAGCTGTTTACTTTGTGAATATCTGTTAAAATGTAATTGATTCCTCTGATCAAAGTTACAATTTTAGCATCGTTACTTTAGTCTTTAGTGTCACAAAATCTTTCAGAAATCATTCTAATATACTGATTTGCTGCGCAAGAAGCATTTCTGAGTTGTGCTGCACAATATTTTTGTTTAAATTGTGATGCTTTTTATTTTTTAGGATTCACAGATGAATATAAAGTTCAAAAGAACAGCATTTATTTTAAATGGAAATTTAAAAAATTTAAAAAATAGAAGTTTTCTAAAATCCTTGCATCCTTGATGAATAAAAGTATTAAGTAAATTTTTTAGTAAATCTTAGCCTAAAGTTTTTTTTTTTTAAATAGTAATGTATCAGTTTTAAACAATGATAATAATGTTTCTTGAGCAGCAAATCAGCATATTGGAATGATTTCTGAAGGATCATGTGACACTGAAGATTGGAGTAATGATGCTGAAAATTCAGCTTTGATCACAGGAATAAATTACACTTTAAAATATATTCACATAGAAAACAGATTTTTAAATTGTAATAATATTTCACAATTTTACAGTTTTTACTGCATTTTTAATCAAACAAATGCAGCTCTGATGAGCAAAAAAACTTTTAATCATAATCATTCCAAACCTTTGACCAGTATTGTATGCGTTATGTCATTAGTGACTTAACACATACAGATGTTCAGTAGCTCACCTGGACAGTCACACAGTGCCACAGCGGTGTAATAATGAGCCAACGCTCTGAAATGATGCGTTTTGACTTGAACCATAGAAATCCAGGAGAAGGGAACATAGTCCTTCAGTAACGGCACTGACATTGCCTGAAGAACCAGAGAATACACGTCTGATACCTAGAAACACACACAAACAGAGTTATTAACAAATGAAACCCCTGTAACATGCATTCATTTGTGTGTGTGTGTGTGCACCTGGTATTCATCACGTTGTGGGGACCAAATGTCCCCACAAGGATAGGAATACCAGTAGATTTTGACCTTGTGGGGACATTTCTCAGGTCCCCATGAGGAAACAGGCTTATAAATCATGCACAATGAGTTTTTTTGATAAAGTAAAAGTATGCACAATCTCCTGTGAGGGCTAGGTTTAGGTGTAGGGTAGGTGTAGGGCGATAGAAAATATGGTTTGTACAGTATGAAAACCATTACGCCTATGGAATGTCCCCATAAAACATGTAAACCCAACATGTGTGTGTGTGTGTGTGTGTGTGTGTTTTACCCTCGCTGCCTCCTGGGCGGCTTGCAGAAGCACATTCAGGTTGTTGTCCTGCGTGTTGAGTAAGACCTTCTCACAAACACACTCCTGCACCTGCACATAGTAAAGCCAAAAATATGTGACTTACTACAGAATCACTTCTCCAATATATTAACTCATAATCTGAAATGCATATTTAATGTATATGAACGTCTTTCTTTCATTACCTGAGCTACCATGAGACGGACCAGCATGCTCAGCGCAGGGCTGCTCATATCCAGACTGGGCGCATGAGAGAAATTCTCCTGCAGGTAGAGAAATGCACCTGTGCACACACACACACACACACACACACACACACACACACACACACACACACACACACACTACATTTACAACCTCATTTATATGAGCAAAGAGCTTCAGATGTTCAGTTCTGCACAGCTGTGGTGCAATACACAATACAGGATCATGAGTGCTTGAAATTGAACGCAGACACATTATTCAGATGTCTGCATGAGTTTATATCATATAAACTACACTCTTAAAAATAAAGGTGCTTTAAAAGGTTCTTCAAGCAATGCCATAGAAGAACCATTTTTAGTTCCACAAAGAACCATTCAGTTAAAGGTTCTTTAAAGAACCATTTCTTGCTTACCTTTTTATAATCTAAAGAACCTTCTTACGCCACAAAGAACCTTTTGTGAAACAAAAACGTTTTTCAGATGTTAAAGGGTCTTTATGGAACCATTTAGACAAAAAAGGTTCTTCTATGGCGTCGTGAAGCACTTTTATTTTTAAGAGTGTATAGGCACAGGGGTCATTTGTGTGCTGACCTTGTGATCTACTACTGATATAATAAACAGCAACTAATATTTTTTGATAGGTTAAACTGTTTTGTTATTTTTTTTTAGCCAATCTGAATGTCCTGTTTTATCACTGTTACATTTAGATGGATTATAATGGAAAAAATAACAACATTTGCTTTTACAGAAATTAAAATATTAATATTTTATTTATTTATTCTATTAAGATTTTTTAAATAATTTTTACATTTTTTTAAATAAATTTAGTAAAAATGTAAAATATTAATATATTTTTAAAATAAAAAATAATAGTTTTATTCAGCAAGGACTGACCAAATGTGACAGTAAAGACATTTATAATGTTGCAAATGATTACTATTTTAAATAAATACTGTTCTTTTGAACTTTCTGTTTCTTAATTAAAATATATCACAATATCTAACACAATATCAAAAATATTCAATGTTGCTAATAATCAAAAATGTTTGTTGAGCAGCAAATCACCATATTAGATTGATTTTTGAAAGATCATGTTACACTGAAGACTGGACTAATGATGCTGAAAATTCAGCTTTGATCACAGAAATAAATTACATTTTAACATAGATTCGCGTAGAAAAAAGCTATTTTAAATTGTAATAATATTTCACATTTTTTACTGTATTTTTGATCAAATAAATGCAGTCCTGGTGAGCTGAAAAGACTTCTTTCAAAAACCTAACCCTAACTATAGGGTAGAATAAATAATGTTATTGCTATAATGCACATACTGAAGGTAAATGAGTTGTGGTGTGATGATATTTGCTAGTTAAAGGACATAATTATACATTTTTATTGGCCCAAAACATGTTTGAAAGATGTTTTACTGACATTTATGTAAATAAGAATGGTTTTGTGGGTTAGATATATATGCTTAAGTATCACGGGTATATTTGTAGCAATAGCTAAAAATACATGGTATGGGGTCAAAGTGATAGATTTTTCTTTTATGTCAAAAATCATTAAGATATTAAGTAAAGATCCTGTTCCATGAAAATATTTTGTACATTTCCTACTGTAAATATATCAAAACTTAATTTTTGATTAGTAATATGCATTGCTAAGAACTTCATTTGGACAACTTTAAAGGGGAATTTTCTCAAGATTTAGATTTTTTTTGCACCCTCAGATTCCAGATTTTTAAATAGTTTGGACAAATATTGTAATATCCTAACCAACCTAACAAAAAATATAATATAATATTATATACATATATATTAGTAACATACTGTGACAGTGTTTCCAATGAATGACCCAAAATCAAACAAACAGCTAGAGACTCATTACCCGCCGCTCTCTGGAAAGCATCGATAGCGTTCTGAATGCCAGTCAGTGTTGAGCGATCCTGTCTGGCTCCGATTTGAGTATAAAGTGCTCCGATGTTGAACAAAACGCTCCCTTTCTCGAATGCCAGCGCTCTCTGAACTGAAGGCACTCCGGTCAGTGAGTCGTACCTGCGATGAGACACGCCATCAGAAACTCCATCTCTGGTCATTCATGTGTTTGTGTGCAGCAGTGTGTCTCACCAGTGAAAATGAATTCCCAGACTTCTGTGCGGTGAAAAGAAGCGCTGATCCAGGAAATAGAGCTGGTTGAAATATTCCGTCAGCAGCTCCAGTCCCGCCTCATTCCTGCTGGGAGTTCGCATGGCCTACGGAGAGAGGTGAAGACTAACAAAATCAATTTCAGCTGAGTGAGAAAAACGATCAGCATCAAAAATAGCGATTTGACTTGTGTTTCTTGTAACACCATCCTGCGTCTTGACAAAATATTCTGTTGATTTGCAAAAAAGTTTTAATATTATCTAATTTAATGATGCTGAGGAAAAAAAAAGTCAATATATACAAAAAGTGTTGGCCCCCTTCATGATTTTTTATTTTTTTGCATGTTTGTCACATTTAATGTTTAAGATCATCAGACAAATTTAAATATTAATCAAAGATAACACAAGTAAACACAACATGCAGTTTTTGAATGAAGTTTTTATTATGAAGGGAAAACAATATCCAAACCCACATGGCCCTGTGTGAAAAAGTGTTTGCCCCTAAACTTAATAACTGCTTGGGCCACCCTTAGCAGCAACAACTGCAATCAAGCGTTTGCGATAACTTGCAATGAGTCTGTTACAGCGCTGTGCAGGAATTTTGGCCCACTCATCTTGGCAGAACTGTTGTAATTCAGCCACATTGGAGGGTTTTCGAGCATGAACCACCTTGTTAAGGTCATGCCACAGCATCTCAATAGGATCCAGGTCAGGACTTTGACTAGGCCACTCCAAAGTCTTTGTTTTGTTTTTCTTCAGCCATTCAGAGGTGGATTTGCTGGTGTGTTTTGGATCATTGTCCTGCTGCAGAACCCAAGTTCGCTTCAGCTTGAGGTCACCAACAGATGGCCGGACATTGTCCTTCAGGATTTTTTGGTAGACAGCAGAATTCATGGTTCCATTTATCACAGCAAGTCTTCCAGGTCCAGAAGCAGCAAAACAGCCCCAGACCATCACACTACCATCACCAGATCTTACTGTTGATATGATGAAATGCTGTGTTACTTTTAGGCCAGATGTAATGGGACACACACCTTCCAAAAAGTTCAACTTTTGTCTGGTCAGTCCACAGAGTATTTTCCCAAAAGTCTTGGGGATCATCAAGATGTGTTCTGGCAAAACTGAGACGAGCCTTTATGTTCTTTTTGCTCAGCTGCGGTTTTCGTCTTGGAACTCTGCCATGCAGGCCATTTCTGCCCAGTCTCTTTCTTATGGTGGAGTCATGAACACTGACCTTAACTGAGGCACGAGAGGCCTGCAGTTCTTTAGATGTTGTTGTGGGCTCTTTTGTGACCTCTTGGATGAGTCGTCGCTGCGCTCTTGGGGTAATTTTGGTCGGCCGGCCACTCCTGGAAAGGTTCACCACTGTTCCATGTTTCGACCATTTGTGGATAATAGCTCTCACTGTGGTTTCCAAAAGCTTTAGAAATGGCTTTATAACCTTTTCCAGACTGATAGATCTCTCAATTACTTTCTTTCTCCTTTGTTCCTAAATTTCTTTGGATCTCAACATGATGTGTAGCTTTTGAGGATCTTTTGGTCTACTTCACTTTTGTCAGGCATTTAAGTGATTTCTTGATTGCGAACAGATGTGGCACTAATCAGGCCTGGGTGTGGCTAGAGAAACTAAACCACAGTTACGTTTTAACACTTTTTCACAGGGCCATATGGGTTTGGATTTTTTTTTTTCCTTCATAAAAAAAACCCTTAATTTAAAAACTGCATGTTGTGTTTACCTGTGTTATCTTTGATTAATATTTAAATTTGTTTGATGATCTGAAACATTAAAGTGTGACAAACATGCAAAAAAATAAAAAAATCAGGACTTTTTTACACCACAGTATATATACACTACATTGCCAAAAATATTTGGACACCCCCTTCTAATTAACAGGTTTCACTACTTTTGTCAGTTCCATGAGTACAAATCTTAATGTTTAGGCATATAATGATATTCTAGGGAATTGTGTGCTTCTAATTTTATAGCAACAGTTTGGACAGGATCCTTATCTATTCTATAATGACAATGCCTAATCACCAAACACCAATGACTTGAGATGGAAATGCAATTTATTGTTGTTATTTATTGTTGCCACAGTTTTGGAAGTGCCCTTTTCTGTTCTAAAGAAGGGGGTGTCTCAATGCTTTTGTCCATAGTGTATGTACAAGTCATTGGTGTCTGGTAATGAGTTTTTGGCTCAAGGTCTGCATTTAAAGTCACACCAGAGGTGTTCAGCTGGGATTAGGACTTGGCTTTATATAGACCAGTCAAGTTCATCCACACTGACTGAATCAATAATTTCTTTTTGAACCTGGCCTTATTCATTGCATTGTCGTGTTAGAACAGAAAAGGGTCCTGTCGAAACTGTTGCTATAAAATTAAAAGCAACAATTCCCGAGAATCATATGCTTAAACATTAAGATTTGTACTTATGGAAATGACTAAAGTAGTCAAACCTGTTCAGTAGAAGGGGGTGTTTAAGGAGTAATATGGGTTGTGATCAGCGTTTTGTGTCGACTTTAACTGACCTGTCTCAGTTCCATAAAATCCCGGATCTCATTCAGGTAGAGAGACGCGTCCTCACTGTAATGTTCACTGATGAAATCCTAATAAAACAGCAGAGAAAGAAATGTTTTCTAGACTGATTTAAACACTGAATGAGTTCACATGTAATCTATGTTGATCTCACCTGAAGAGGGACGGTCATGTCAATCTCTTTAGTCTCTTTCAACCCTAGTGGAATCATGGGAACACTGACTGTCTCACTGTGACAAAAAGAGTATTTGTTTGTAAATGTTTTATACATCTATTTTACATACTGCACATAAGGAAAATAACTACATAATGCACATGTTCCACACACATAAAGGCATAGGTTTGATTTTGGCATTGGTTTGGACATAACGACAGATGACAGACATTTAATTGTTTGATCAAAATTATTGCTAGGGACAATTTAGTTGTGGCTGGATATTGATAGGGACATGCATCTCTATTAAAGAAAAATAAAGCTTTATTTGTGTTTACTGCTACCTAAATTTAACATACAGTACATAAACAAAAATCTGTCTCTGAATCTTTTTTCTAAAGCAGTGAAAACTGCATCTCTATATTCATCCTATGTGTCCTCTAAGGTCTAATTGTATTACTTTTTTGATTTGCTTCTTTTTTTTAAACCTGGCAACGCATCCCAATGCAAAAAAAACAAATTTTCCTACACTAACAATAGTTTAACCATGGTATTTGTAGTACAACTATGGTTACTCCAAAAAAGCATGGTAACTACACTTTTTTAATATAGTAAAAACTCAGTTATTAAGGTATTTGTATTTTTGTATACTTTCTTTCTTTGTTTGGTATTTATAACTGCACTGCCTTAATTGTTTGATTTTTCTTTTACTGATTAATACATTTAAAAAAATAAATCAGAAAAAGAGATTTGCAAACCCTCTCTGAGGCGTTAAACTGAATCAAATGATTAATGAACCCGCACCGAAGTCACGATCTGAATAATGATCTGCGAACCATCGTTTCAGATCAGGACTCGGAGTGTGGATAGTGAATCATTCAATTTCAAAATGATTCACAAACCCGCTCTGAAGATCATATCTAAAGCAAAAGATTTGCGAACCATGATTTGAAGTCCCAGTCTAAATAAGTCCCGATCTGAATCAAAAGATTTGTGAACCCGCTCATAAGTCCCGATCTGAATCAAAAGATTTGTGAACCCGCTCATAAGTCCCGATCTGAATCAAAAGATTCGTGAACCCGCTCATAAGTCCCGATCTGAATCAAATGATTCGTGAACCCGCTCATAAGTCCCGATCTGAATCAAAAGATTCATGAACCCACTCAGAAGTCCCGATCTGAATCAAAAGATTCATGAACCCGCTCATAAGTCCCGATCTGAATCAAAAGATTCGTGAACCCGCTCATAAGTCCTGATCTGATCAAAAGATTCGTGAACCCGCTCATAAGTCCCGATCTGAATCAAAAGATTCATGAACCCGCTCATAAGTCCTGATCTGAATCAAAAGATTCATGAACCCACTCAGAAGTCCCGATCTGAATCAAAAGATTCATGAACCCGCTCATAAGTCCTGATCTGATCAAAAGATTCGTGAACCCGCTCATAAGTCCCGATCTGAATCAAAAGATTCATGAACCCACTCAGAAGTCCCGATCTGAATCAAAAGATTCATGAACCCGCTCATAAGTCCCGATCTGAATCAAAAGATTCGTGAACCCGCTCATAAGTCCCGATCTGAATCAAAAGATTCATGAACCCACTCAGAAGTCCCGATCTGAATCAAAAGATTCATGAACCTGCTCATAAGTCCCGATCTGAATCAAAAGATTTGTGAACCCATTCAGAAGTCCCGATCTGAATCAAATGATTTGTGAACCTGCTCATAAGTCCCGATCTGAATCAAAAGATTCATGAACCTGCTCATAAGTCCCAATCTGAATCAAATGATACGTGAACCCACTCATAAGTCCCGATCTGAATCAAAAGATTCATGAACCCACTCATAAGTCCCGATCTGAATCAAAAGATTCATGAACCCACTCAAAAGTCCCGATCTGAATCAAAAGATTCATGAACCCGCTCATAAGTCCCGATCTGAATCAAAAGATTCGTGAACCCGCTCATAAGTCCCGATCTGAATCAAAAGATTCATGAACCCACTCAGAAGTCCCGATCTGAATCAAAAGATTCATGAACCTGCTCATAAGTCCCGATCTGAATCAAAAGATTTGTGAACCCATTCAGAAGTCCCGATCTGAATCAAATGATTTGTGAACCTGCTCATAAGTCCCAATCTGAATCAAATGATACGTGAACCCACTCATAAGTCCCGATCTGAATCAAATGATTTGCAAAAAATGATTTGCGCTACGTGTTCAACAAATCAATCAAATCCATCATTTAGACATTTTAACTTGTGAATTATTATGTTTTTATCAGCTGTTTGGACTTTCATTCTGACGGCACCCATTCACTGCAGAGGATTCACTGGTGAACAAGTGATGGAATGCTACACTTCTTCAAATCTGATAAAGAAACGATCCTACAGTATCTACATCTCGGATGGCCTGAGGGTGAGCAAGTATTTAACAAATTTTCATTTTTGATGAACTATTCCTTTAAACCTATTTTGCATGCTTCAAATCAGATGTTGTGATTTGAGAAATGTTGATCTAAGAATTTCTAACATGATTTCATTGTTTGTTTCAGGATAAACCTGTGATTTTATTCCTTCAAGCAAATTTGCACAATTATCAGAGTGAGACTTCTCAAACTTAACCACTGGAAGGCTGAATGCAACAGCAGGTATTTCAAGTTCAGTGCCAAGTTATCCTGAAACTTATCGGCTAACAAAGTAAACCATGTTTGAAAGAGATCCGGGTGCAGATACACAAAGTGCATGTATAACCAACCTCTCAGTCTGGTAGACGTTCATACTGCTGTTGAGCTCCTCTAGTTCTTCTTTGAGAAGCTGAAGGTTCGAGTTCACAAAACTCAGTTCTAACGCAACAGTCTCCTTCACCTTCTGATTACCGCTGGCTCTGGAAAAAAATGTGATGCATACGTCACATATTGTGTAAAAGTATAAAAACTGTATGTCAACTGGTAGCCATTCTGCTACACCTTTTATATTGCAGTATATCTGGTGAAATTTATCATGCAACTCGTACTGTAGTGGAAGATTTTGGTCATACCACCCATTGCTAAATAAATGCACATCAAAACACAGAACACAACATCAACAGAGAGGCGTGTCACGGGTCCCTTCCTGTTAGTTCTGGGTCAGGCAGGGTGTGTGTTATTATGAAAAACATGCTCCTCAATGTTAGCAGATATACTGATACCTGTACAGATTTTCAGCTCCAGACCGCAAACGAAGTTCTCGGTTGATCTGCTGGTTGAGTTTAGCTCTCCGCTGCTGCAGTTTGCTGCGCTGGGTTGAGATGAGAGGGTCACATCCCTAAAACACACACGCACACAGGGAATGTCATCACCTGATATTTGCATAGTTTGAATTTAATCTCACTGCCTCTTTTAGCATTTGAATATAACCATTGCACATCTGTTCTGTTCTCTATGCCTATTATTTACATGGAGCTAATGAAAAAGTAGTGTGTGTGTGTGTGTGTGTGTATATATATAGGAATTGGTCCAAAGTTAGAGTTAGAAGCATTTTGAAAAAAATCTATGTATGCAAAATTGTGTAATATCCAAGGTACACATTTCTAGTAATTGCCCAGTTAATTCTCTGATTGTATTTTCAGAACGTTTTGGAATATTTGTCCTCTGCCCAAATTTGTCACTATGGAAACACAGTAATAATAATTTAATAACAAAGGTCACATTGACCTATTACATCAATGTTGTAAATACATATTTTTGCAATTTTATCAAATTTTTTTCTGAGGTAAATGAAGAACAATTACATTTTTAATTATTTTTATAGTGTAATTTACGAGACTTGTATTTTGAATCCAATTTTTCTTTGTACGAAAAAAAGTTGATCATACAGATTTAAAAGTTCATTGGAATATACATTGAACCAAACACTATCATAACATCCTAGTTGATAATTCAGTATACTTTATTTTTGACAAAACATTGACAGTAATGCTTTGGTAGCGACCACATCACATTACTGAATTTTTAAATTGCATACTAAAACATACTTAAAATACAAACTGTACTAAAATTTAGTTTATTTCCCACAAATAAAGGATTATGTTTTCCTTTTCCCTTCTGTCGTAACCGTTTCAGTAGTGACAAATCTATGGTATCTCCACATAAAACTAATCGTGCAGACCAAACTGTAAATCATAGAGACTTGAAACTGAGAGGGATGGAAGTACTCACACCACCAACAATGTCACCAAGGGCTCGCCCCAATTGGCCTGATGGGAGCGCTACAGCGATCATAAGTACAGATTCGCTCATAAGTCCTAAAGCGTCAGTCGCAGTTGCGTTTTTCAAGGGCGTAAATTGTGCTTTTATTGTTGTTTTTCGAACATATATACAATATTCATATCATATGACAGAAGTCTTAATTCCGGACAACTTTGCTTTTACTCTAGAACTACTGCTGTCAATCAAATTATTTGTTAAATGACTGAGAAGGTGTAAAAACCCACTTTTTCGAACTTGTCCTATAGGTTTTCTGGAAAAACCCAATTCTCTGGACTCTCTAGGTCAATAATTGTCAATAAAATGTTAGAATTGACCTTCTGGGAGGCTATAACAAGGTCGTTTAGAAAAAAGGACTTTCCGAATGTACCCCAAATCCTATAAAGCCTAAAGGACTTCACAAAACCAGGTGAGCACATGCAAAGTTTTAAGAAGATCAGACCACCACCTTTTGCTATAACAGTCGTAAATGTTACAAAACATAATATTTCTATAAAAAATTACCTGGATTTGCAAAAAAGGCTTGCTACGTAATGTCTTTTTTCATATGTGCTTAAATTCCTTAAAGGGCTTGAACCTGGGTAAATCTGGGTTTGAATAGATAATACTTAAAGGAGTAGTTCACTTTCAGAACAAATATGTACAGATAATGTACTCACCTCCTTGTCATCCAAGATGTTCATGTCTTTCTTTCTTCAGTCGTAAAGAAATTGTTTTTTGAGGAAAACATTTCAGGATTTCTCTCCATATAATGGACTTCTATGGTGCCCCCGAGTTTGAACTTCCAAAATGCAGTTTAAATGCAGCTTCAAAGGGCACTAAATGATCCCAGCTGAGGAAGAAGGGTCTAGCAAAACGATTGGTTACTTTCTAAAACATTTATAATTTATATACTTCTTAACCTCTACACAGAATACACACAGACCTAGACGAGACGAGCATTTGAGGTTAAAAGTATATAAATTGTAAAAAAAATTTAAAGAAAATAACAGATCGTTTGGCTAGATAAGACCCTTATTTCCTCGGCTGTGATCGTTTAGAGCCATTTGAAGCTGCATTTTGGAAGTTCAAACTCGGGGGCACCATAGAAGTCCATTATATGGAGAGAAATCCTGAATTTTATCTGAATTTTTTTTATTCTGAAAGTGAACTACTCCTTTAACTACTCCTTTATTTTTACACACAGATACAATGTTTGATTTAGTAATGTATGTTCAACCATTAACTCATGTTAAATCTTACCATTAACTAACATTAACAAATTCTGTGCAAGTATGGTTTGTGAATAGTAAACATTTTGAGTCAGTCACTAACATATAGGTTACAATGTCCAAAAGACCATGGTAATACCATGGTACTTTTTGGTAAGTGCCTCAACCTGTTATTTCCTATTGCGCTGTTGGTTTCAAATGTTAAGCAATAAGTAATAAATTAACATGTGACATATTAAGTAATGTTCATGGAGGCAGAACTCTGAAAGTCCACCTACCTTCCGGACGGATTCTGTCGAGCCTCTGTCCTCAGCTGTGAGTGCCGTTATATCCTCATCTGATCCAGAGTCAGACATCATGAGCTCACCTTTATCACTTCACTTTTCTGTCCTACACCTGTGATAAACCTGCGTGCGCGTGCACACTCACAATAGCGCGAGAAACAATCGCGTGCGCATGTTATCAAATTGCGCAAACGTAACCGTAAATCCGTTAAACGCTATCGGAACACGAACTCCACTTTAAGTGCTTCTTAACACACAACAGACACTGCTTTAGCAGTATGTGTGCCTAAACACATTTATTTAAGTCCATAATGTGATCTTTGTAGAATCAAATGCACTCGAAATCACTAAATCCACTTGTTGCTTGTACGCGCACGAGCCACAGCTGATCTCTCGCATCGCGTCCTTGGGATTCAGCCAATGGAATCGCGTTGTTTTTGATTGACGTCTGCGGTAGCCAATCGCAGCCTGATAAATACTATTGACTGACGGGGGAAACGTCCAATGGGGAAACGGTGATGGGAATAAAGGCGATTTGGAGCGGAAAAATAACTGTTGCCCCTGGCAACACAGAGGCATCACGGAGTGCGGTAAACGATAAAGATTGTGTTTATCTGAAGAGACTAACATTCATTGAATTGTTTTTCTAGTCTTTCAAAGCACCCATAGTTACACATTCATCCGTTTAAAACTCCTCGAATATAAAACATTTAAATATCCAGGCATTTTATAGTTAACTAAATCTAAAAAAACAGAGAAAACCATTTAACCCTTATGTGTTGTTAGGGACGTTTTCGTCCACTGAGGGGTGCTGTTGAGTCTTAATTTGGCCACAACTTTTTCTCTGTTAAAGCAAATGGAATGATTTTTGGTGACTAATCTTATTTTGATACATATTTTGGGAAAATGCTTTGAAATTTTTCAAAAACTCAACAGTACACTGTGGGCAAATTTACTACCCTTTCGTTATGTTTCGTGGCTGAAAACAGCCACTACTTTAAACTGCTGTAAAAATGTATCAGATAAATATTTTTTCAATTTTTTTGGCATAAATCTATTAATCAACCTCAGTCCTGCTCAAAAATACTAAATGTTTAAAAAAAATTCAGGATTTTAAGTCTTTAATTGCCAAATTCCTAAATGATGTCACTGATTTGGGGAAAAAAAACACACAAAATTACTAATTTTAAATATAAAAGGTAATTGTGGCCTGGATTTTTTTTTACCTTTTTAACAGTCTTGGACATGTGAAAGATTAGTAAGAAGATTGGCTTTCATGCATTGTTAGTTTTGGCGCAGCATCAGATTTTCTTTTTTTCTCCCTCATTTATTGTTTTGTGGCTGTTTTTGCCCCATTGACTTCCATTATAACCACATTTTTTGATTGCAAAGCCATGACACCATATAATGCTGAATTCTTGATTGTTTGTGGTTTTCCCTGTTGGGAAGGGGTCAAATTTGTAAATTGTACTGTTGATTATCAGTTGGCCCCATTAACCCTTTAGATAGGCCTTTGCAAAAAAAAGCTTAGTTTTACATAGAGTTCTATGGAGTATAACGACATATCGTAGTGTGCGTGTATGTATGTGTGTGTGAGCGTGTGTGAGTGTGTGAAAGTGAGTGAAAGTGTGTGAAAGTGTGAGAGAGACCTTTGTGCACCTTGATACCCCTGAGAAAATCTAAATAAGCACCTCAGCTCTCAGAACGACATGGAGTAAACAAAAATAAAGAAAGTATATTTATGTATTTGTTTACCATATAGTTCCGAGAGCTGAGGTGCTTTTTTTGATTTTCTGAGATGTATCAAGGTGCACAGAGGTCTCTCTCACACTCACAGACACTCACACACACTCTCATACACTCACACACACTTTCACACACTCACACACGCTCACACACACATACATACACGCACACTATAATATGTCGTTATACTCCATAGAACTCTATGTAAAACTACGCTTTTTTTTGCAAAGGCCTATCTAAAGGGTTAATGGGGCCAACTGATAATCAACAGTACAATTTACAAATTTGACCCCTTCCCAACAGGGAAAACCACAAACAATCAAGAATTCAGCATTATATGGTGTCATGGCTTTGCAATCAAAAAATGTGGTTATAATGGAAGTCAATGGGGCAAAAACAGCCACAAACAATAAATGAGGGAGAAAAAATGAAAATCTGATGCTGCGCCAAAACTAACAATGCATGAAAGCCAATGTTCTCACTAATCTTTCACATGTCCAAGACTGTTAAAAAGGTAAAAAAAAATCCAGGCCACAATTACCTTTTATATTGAAAATTAGTAATTTTGTGTTTTTTTTTCCCCAAAATCAGTGACATCATTTAGGAATTTGGCAATTAAAGAGTTAAAATCCTGAATTGTTTTAAACATTTAGTATTTTTGAGCAGGACTGAGACTGATTAATAGATTTATGCAAAAAAATTTGAAAAAAATATTTATCTGATACATTTTTACAGCAGTTTAAAGTAGTGGCTGTTTTCAGCCACGAAACATAACGAAAGGTTGTAAATTGAAACATTGCACAAGGGTTAAAATACGTTTTTACGTTTATTCCTGTTAGAATCAGATTACGAAAATAACTAAAACTATATCTATGGGATTTTAAAATGCTAATAAAACCGACAAAAACACACAACAAAATTAAAATGAAAAAAAAAATTCAAAATATTAATAAAAACATACTGATATGAAGAACAAATATAGCATGTTACCTTTTTAAATTAAATTAGCTTTATTATGCAAATTTATGTACTAGAAATTACTATTTATTTACT